>NC_056744.1:1124767091-1124894591 GCF_019279795.1 Protopterus annectens
CATCCTTCCCACCCACCCCACAAAGGCAAACACCGTGAAAAAACTTCTCCAAAGCTAACTTTGGGCTCCTAACAACAGAGGTGGCTAACTTCACAGTACCCATGCAAATGGAGAATAGTTGGATGACTGACAAATCATACACCAATGCACTCTACAAACATGTACAGAAATGCATGGATCTTGCCATACCCAATAGAACCAAGACACCCTCCTCCTAAAAAAGAAGCCAATCTGGTAGTCACCTGCCATAAACATACTTTACAACAGAAGGAGGAAACTGATGCAGAATAAGGTGAAGTCCCAAGACTGGAAAAACTTCCTTATCAGCCTCAGCAAAAAATTGAGATCCCTCATCAAATCCTCTAAAGCTAGCTATGAAAACAGAATTGCAGCAGATAGTAAAGACAACCACAAGGCCTTCTACAATTATGTAAAGAATCTCCACGATAATACCCATATTTGCTCTGAGCTACTGCAGAATGGTACCTCCTATACCGAACCAACAGATATTGCCAATATACTGGTCGACAGATTCAGTGCCATCTTTACCACTCTCTCCCTCACCAAAGGACCAATCGCAAGTAGATTGCCAGGCACCCAGTATTACTGCTGCACAGGTTAAATCAGCACTGTCCAAGGCCAAGAATACAGCTTCTGTGGGACCTGACAATATCCCTGGCTGTGTTCAACATGAACTACAGAGTGAACTGGCACCTCACCTGTGTGCCCTGTTCAGTCACAGCATCACCTCAAGCTTTGTCCCTACTGAATGGCACACTGCTATAGTCATCCCTCTCCACAAAGGAGGAGCGACTACAGACCCTGGGAACTATCGCCCCATTAGCCTGATGACGCTGATATGCAAAGCTATGGAATGCATCATCATAGACCTAATAAACAAGGATATAGGGAATCTCCAAACTCTGGATCCCACACAGTTTGGTTTTGTGAAGGGTAGATCATGCCTGTTCAACCTGGACAACCTCTTTGAATCAGTCACCAGAGCTGTGGATGAAGGCAAGGTGGTTCATACAGCCTACCTTGATCTGGCCAAAGCCTTTGATACCATTCCCCACTCAGAATTATAGAAAAACTCACTAAACCAGGCATCAACCCCTATATCACTAGGTGGGTTGCAAACTAGCTTACAGATAGAACCCACAGTGTGAAAGCAGCTGACTCCAAGTCAGACTGCCAACCAGGCACAAGTGGAGTCCCACAGGGTTTTGGTCTTGGGTCCTCTCCTGTTTGGTGTCTACTTCTCTGAAGTCCAGGCCAACAAGAAGGGACTCTGGGTGACACTGCTTGCAGACAGTTGCAAGTTGGGAGCTATTATTAACTCCCCAAGTGATGTTGACATCCTGAAGAAAGGACTCACCGAGACCAATGACTGGTGTCAGAACCATGGTCTTAAGCTCAATGCCAAATAATGTGTCATCATCCCCAATGGGAAAAACCCAGTTCCCATGAATTACCACATCAGTGATAGTCCACTGAACAAAGAAGGCATTATAAGAGATCTGGGAACACAGGTTGACAGCAACCTCTCTTTTGACCACCACATTGCCACTGTGTTTCATCCAGGAAGAAAGGGGTCTTGTCCCCTCTACTCTTCCCTCATTATAGGCCAGTCATCAGTACAATGCCTCATTTTGGCATACTACTTTACTAGACACTGCAACAACTGGGAGGCCACACAAAAGTACCCTAACAAAGGATCCTCCTTAAACACTTATCCTATATGGACAGACTAAAAAAAAACTCCAACTATTCTCTGTCTCATATTGTCTACTTAGAGCTGATCTCTGCTTGACTTAGAAAGCCATGTCTGACCCAGCTCTGTTAGAAATGCTACATCTAAAGATATCCCAATCCCTCCACACCACACGCTCCAGAAACCTCAACTACATTACCACAATCAGCAGAAAGAGCTGGAGGGACAGGATGTTCTTCATTTTCTTGCCTCAGTGTTTTACGGATGTCAGAAAAAAAGTGAATAACTTATACTTGTTTCTTTGTGTATTCCTTGTTTGGGGGCCTAGACGCGACGTCTCAGGGGAGACTTTTTTTGCAGGACTTCTGTTTCCAAGGCTCTCCCCAGAGGCAGGCCAGCTGATTCTCGGAAAAGGCTAGGGAATTTTTTTTTTACCCCCCCATAGGCCCTTGGCCTTACCCCTTTGCAGAGGCTTCACTTAATCCTGATTCTCTGCCTCCTGCCTGTGTTAAAACGGGATAGGTATTGCAGGGTACCTGAGGCTCATGGCGGACCCAGAAACTATAGTCAGGGGACCTAAGGGTGTCAAAGGCTGTTGTAAAAAAAAAAATCTCCTCTAGATAAAGAAGCCAGAGCTTTGATAGATGGGGAAAGTCTATACATACATCGTCTACCCCTAGCTATGAGGGGTTTGAGTTGCAGCAGAAATATGTTGACTTATCCAAAAACTTTCTTCTTTCTCAATTGATTGAAGTCTTAGGTAAAGGAAGGCAAGGCATGTAAAGAATTTGCAAGACAGGCATGTCTCTGGATTCTGATACTGTGCAGTACATTCTTTACAGTGTTGTGCGTCTAGGGTGAGGGTGTCCAGGTCTGCATTCTTACATGACTGGCAGCACGCAGTCCTGAATAATAGGAGAACAAGTTTTGGATGCAGAATTTAAGTCCAGGATGTTGTTTGGTTGCTTTGTTTGATGTTGCTTGAAAATCTGATGTGTCACCGGAGGAATCTGAGACAAGGAAAAGGCTACTAAGGGGTGGACATATCTCCTTCCAATGACCTACTATTTCAGCTGCCAGATCCTTTCCTTGCCGCAGCACCTTTTTTGAGAGGGACTCACTCTCTCTTCAAAAATGGAATTTGATGTTGATTACACAAAATGGTATTGGATATCATACACCAGGGTTACAAGTTTTTTTTTCCATACTTGCTCCTTTCAGACTAGAGGCTCACAAACAAATTTCTCTACTACTTCAAATATTTATTCTCGCCTGTTTCTAGTACCAAAAGAAAAACACACGAGACCAATTTTTGATTTTATTCATCAACAACACACACATGACTGGACCAAGTTCAAAATGTTGACCTCTGCTGGGCAAAGACACTGGATGGTGACTCTATCTCACAAGAGGGGACCTTTCATCATTCCTATCAGGCCCCCAGTTGCAGGAAGTATATGCGCTGGGGTGGACTTTTTATCATTCTTCTGCATTGCTGGCGGGTATTCTGTGAACGAAAATAAAGTCCAGTCTCTAGGCTCTCTCATGACATGTGCTTCTGGGTGTGTGAGACTGATACACCCAGATGGCGGTCCAGGCTGACTGCAAGACAGTCCTTCAGCCTTGGGGTTCATGGCATCTTGTATTTCTCTACTTCCCAATGCCAACTGCATATGAGGAAGCTGAAGCTACAATGGTAGAATGTGGCTTGCATTCAAAAGGAATTTTTGGTGGGGCTCAGAATGTGTCACCTAAACAAGGGACTCTCTGTGACCCCCCGGCCAGAGAGATTTTAGCGACAGATGCCTCATGATGCAGACAAAGCTTGGGGAGCTCATCTAAATGGTGGATGGGGGTACAGCACGTGGCCCTGCAGAGCTTCAACACATATCAACTTCAAGAGGAAGGAGATGTTAGCAGTCAATTGATAGCTTGCTTCTTCTTCAAGGATTCTCAGTCCAGGCAGGTCAAACATTCACAACACACACAACTGTGTCAACATCAACAACTATGCAGACAAGCAATGATTTTGTGGGAGACTGCTCTCAGTTTACAGCTAAATCTTCTTGCAGGGAGGTTTCTGCCAGCCAAGAACTCTCTTTTAGCAGATGTGTGAGCAGACAAATTATGGATCCCCACGAGTGGAAATTGGATCCTCATGTATTTCCAGAGATTGACAGTGTTATGGGGGACTCCAGACATAGATCTGTTAACTTTCTCCACTAATTACCCAAAGTTTTAACATGATTTTAATAGCTCCAGATTGGCCTCGACAGCACTGGTACCCCATTACTGAAGAAGTCTATGGGGCCTCCATGGGCCTTGCTTTCGATTTCCTCACTCCTGCTGTCTCAGGAGAATTTAAACCCTGGAGGTCTCAGCTTTCCCAACAAAACAAGTTTTGAATGTTAGGCCCAAAAGGCCTAGACAAGGAAACGAATGGAGGAGATTTTTTTTGGGTACAGCAAAAGGACTTTGATGTTTCTATTTCTGCTCACTATGACTGTGACCCCCACATTGTTTTTTCAGCCTTTGTTTAACCAATTCCTTAGAGGGGCAAAGAAGAAGACCCCCACGTGAGGAGTCCTCAATTTTGTGTTGGAGAAACTCACTCTAAAACTTTTTGAGCCTGCAGCATCTGCAGAGTTGAAATATTTAGAAGGGTTTCTGAAATACAGGCCCTTATGGCAGTTGAGCCTTTTTATTTTCCACCTTTTATGCCTAAAAGTGGTTTCTAGTGGCTTTACCAAAAAACCAATTCATTTGCCTACTTTTTATGCAAACCCCAAAATAAAGGGGAAGGATTTTGCACACTTTGGATATACACAGAGTTGTTAGACATTGTTATTTGAGCAGAACTAAAAGGTTCAGGTCAGCAGTTGTTTGTTTTGTTTTCTTTTTTTTGGGTTCTCTCAAACCTGTTTTTCAAAACGTTCAGTGCATACTTTCTCTAAGCACCCCTTTCACCACTTTATCTAAATCTAATATTGTAAATATGATTAGTGCACGGGTGGTTGGTTAGTTTTGCTGGTTTTGGCTTTGGCCTTTTTGTTAGGGCCTTCTGACATCTGGGGCTGGTCATGCGCTTGTACCCCCCCTGATGTCAGTTTTAAGCGCCTTGACCGGCGTCAGCCTAATACTTTGGTATTCGGGCCTAATCGAGGAGGACTACCCATATGTAAGGACTGCAGCAATGTGGATCTTCAAACATCTACATTTATGGTAGGTACAGAACTGTACTTTCATAACCAAGAGACTGCCCATGCTATGGAATAGACTTCCCATACATGTCAAACAGAGCACCTCAGTGGCCCTCTTCAACAGAAATCTTGATGAGTGGATGGGAAATAGTAAATTCACCCCGGGGATCACTCCAGTGTCTCTACTCGACAGAGGCACTGGGAACTAAGGTCTGGTGACACAATGCCAGGGTAATCCTATGGGCTAGGCATGCAATAGTCATGGTGACAATATACAAATCTGAATTAGGTAGGTATACTTCACCTCCTGGACTGATATAATAATGGAGTCATTTGATGTGGTGCTGCAGGGTGGTAAACACCCTCTACTACACTGCAGAGCTATTGCAATCTTGCCTAAGATTTTTTAATTACTCTACCTAAATAAGATGCAGATTTTTTTTTAACTGACAAGTGTTTGTTGTGTATTTTTTATACCAACCTGCACATGTATTTCATGATAATATCAAAGAGATGAAGAAACTATTTATCAAGAAAAGTAAACTTTTGATGGGAGGTAAAATATAACTGTATCATAACTTAATTGCTTTCATATTAAATAGTTTAGTTGTAGTGAAATATTAAATTCAAATAAGGTGTTTTCTTATTTGGTAAAAATAAAGGGACAGTAGATGTACAGGATATATTTTAGAATTATCTGATGCTACCTAATTTCTTGGATGTCATTATTTCTCATAATTTATTTAATAGAGGTTCATTCCATTAATAAACAGTGGGCAGCATTACAAACCTGGAAATCCATTGACATGAGAAAAAATGTTTAGAGAATTTTTTTTTAAATTAATGCCTGTACTTGTGTCTGCAGGTGTAATGTTTTAATATTTTTTCATGGATAATTGCAGTTATGTAATACCTAAAATAAAGTACCTGTTCAATTTACAAAATGTTTTTGTGAAATAGCTCTGCATACTGTTTGTTCAGTCTTCATATTTGCCACTATGTCTCTATATTTGGGTCTATGATAAGCCATTGAATGAAAATTAACTCGAAAGGCTAAAGATCGAACCATATGCATTGAACGTTCGCTTACCGAACGTTCATTCCAGCAAACGAGTGAGATAAGGAAAGTGACTAGTTGTCCAACACTTCCCCATCTGCCCTTTTCCCCATTGTAGTGTAGCCTTGAAGTTGATATATATAGTTGGGGGGGGGTGAAGCCCCCCCACCTGGGTGGATTTGAAATACGTAATTGTTTGAGATGGGGAAGTGTTGGACAACTAGTTACTTTCCCTGTCTCACTTGATCGCTGAAGTGAATGTTCATTAAGTGAAGTTTCAATGTTTAGCTGTTTGAGTGAATTTTCATTCGATGGCTGAACAAAGACCCTCTATATTTTCCATATAACCTTTAATGTTTTATTTACTATTGATATGTTCTTATCACAGGTCTGAACATATTGCCATTGAAAGACAAGGAATTCATAAAGGTTCCACTAAATGGACAGTAGAGTACATTTTTTGTATTCAAGAGCATCCCTTCCACATTGCTTGTGCTGTCTATTCACTCAGAAAGGCTACAGTCTGTTTTTAAAGCACATGGGTCTGAAATGTTTACAACTAAATTCTAATCTTTTTAAATTTTTAATCATTATTTTTATAGAGGGTGACTCTATCCTAAAATAGTCAAGAAGTTAATTGAAAAATATAGGTCTTATTGCTGGACATACATTTTGTAAAATTTCCCCACTGTAATATCAATGGCCATTAATTATTAAATATTTAATTATTGTTATTATCCATTTTTATAGGTAAAAGAATATGCTTTCATCCCTGTGTTAGTTAACTAGAAATGGTTTAATTTCCGCAATAGTTACAAATAAACTTGTGATAATATCAATCATGATATTATTAAAACGGATCATCTCTTAATTATTTTGTCCCTTGTTGTTCTAATTTCATTTTTTAGTTTCTTTGTTAAATCAAAATGCATTAATTTTGCCAGCATTTCAGAAAATCTGTTTTAAATTATGACTGTTATTTAGTTACTTTACAATCGCTAAGTCGTGTGATCTTTTAATTTCATTTCATTGACAAATTTGTCAGAATTTATCTGTCATAATTTTCTGTATACATCTGAAACTATTATACTGTTATATTTTTACAACACTCCTTTAATTACTGGTATTTTCAAATATCAGCTGTATCAAATAGATATAGACAGATTTCATAATGTATATTCCAAATGAATTTCATGTTGCAAGTATCAAACGGGTAAATCTAAACTGGTACCCCCAAATTCGTGTATTTGCATTTGAATATATTTGCATTTGAGTATTATCTCTAAGTAGGGTTTAAACTTGCTTTTCATATGCTTATTTTTCTGTCCATTAAACAACCACACTTAAAGCAGTACATGTTTACAAAAAAAAAATGATATACCCCATTTCCTGAGTTACTAGAAAAAGTGGCTGAAATAAAAACAAAATGCATTCTTAAATTCTTTTGGAGCTAATAGTACATATATATGCCCAAGGATTCATTAAATGGGCTAGTGCAAATAGTATGTCTTATGCTAGAAAGGAGTGCTCCCACAACACAGTATTTTGTGATTCAGGGACATGTTCACCATGATGAGGAAAGACCTTATTATCAGTTAATTTGCATATCTCTATAGCTACAGTTACTACTGCTATGTGCAGATCATTGCCGATCTGTACATCACAGTAGCTAATTGCTGCAACCACATCATGTAAGCCTAATAATCCCCTGTTAATCTTCTGCATACAAATATGTAATAAAATACACACACACACACCACAGTCCCCATACATGTCCCTGAACTGTCTTCCCTTCCACTGTTTCATGATCCTCCCAACCCCCATCCCCATACATTTTGATTCATAGGTGAATACTAGGCTAACTGCCCTTAAAGGCCTTTTTCACCCTAGCCAGTAACCCATTGTCAGAATCAGTCCCTGCATCTTGTGTGTATGAGGTGAAAACATTAACCATTGTGTCAAACTCACCCAAGGCAGGAACGTTTAGAGTACTCCTTTTTATCTAGTGTTTCTCCTCACCCTAATCCCTGTAACAGTTTATGTACGTGCCTCTATGGCACAGTTGTGGTGGGCCTGGTGGCTAGAGTTTCCCCCACTCCCCAGTCCTCATTATTAAGTGTCATTATGAAACAAGTTTATTATTCCTTGTGGGTAGTGGCTACCCCCAACCCCTGTGCTACTTTAGTTTTCTGTAGAAGAACATGGCCTTTTGTCTGTGTTCACTACTGTGACGTGGTGTGACTGGCCATGCTGATTTACACATACAAGGGATTTCCTGAATTGCTTGACAAGTAGAAGACTTCCTCAGGCCAGTTCAAGCAGATAGAGCACATGGCTAATTGACAGAGCACATGGCTAATTAACATATGCCTATTTCCCAGAATGCTTCATTTGCACTTAGCATTCAGCATGTCTGCAACCAGCCCCTACATAGAGCTGTATAACTTTTATTAGAGCAGCATGCACACTGTATTAGGACTGTTTCAGAACTCATAGTGGTTACCATGCCATGTACCCAAAGGTATGCACGTCACAGTATCTTTATGGAATTCCCTTTGGTCCGTGTCTCTTTTTTAAATCACATTACCTCATATAAGACATGATCTTTTAGAAGTTCTATTATTTTGATTACTAGTCCTTACAATTATTATTATCCATATTGTTGTTATTTTACATCATTGTTAAACAATGTATTTATACCTTAAGTCTAACTCTCCTTCTCACATACACACACACATATATACATGCATAAATTTAATGCTCAGACTGCTTCAGTGTTTTCCTCAAGCTAATTACTTGTCTGGTGATTCTCATATTCTAACTTGTGAATCCACTGCTGTCTTTATTATTCATTTGCTCTAATAAGACTTACTTTTTTATGACATTATGAATAAAACCATAAATGACTGATTAATGTTTAAGGGTCCATCGTGTTTCATAAGTTTATGACAATCCCAGTTAGTCATCATATTGCCAATTTGATTATAAAAGCTTTTATTTATAGGCAATTGTCTTTTTACTTGGGTTTCTAAAAAATAATTTCCCATTTCAAACTATCATGGGTTATACAGTACTAACTACCATGTTCTTCAATAGATTTATTACTCTAACACATCCAATATTTTATTAGCTCCTCTAGATCTCTCAAGGCAGTCCTGGGGTACATTTTCTGTTTCCCATCCATAAATCCAAGTTGTGCTTGAATATAAACAGGGATGAACTTTGTTTATGTGGCTGTGGAATCTGTTCCAGAGCAGTGGTATCCTCTGCGAGATATACCTGTTCTTTCAAACTGTTCTGTTGATGTTGCAGAAGAGGTTTATATCTTTGAACTGAATATTTCTAATGTCATTTGATTTGCTGATGTTAGTAAATCCATGAATATTGGGGTGAAGGATGCCTTCTATGCCAGATGCAGGTCACCTCTTAGCAGCCTGTAAGATACCAAGTATAGTGACAGGGTTTTGAGTTGGTCCATTTAAGACATGTTCTTAAGGCCTTGTATCCTTTTAGTGAGGTATCTCTGTTGGTGTTCCAGTTGTTGCATGTGTTTGGACAGATACATACCAAAGGGAGCATTATATTTAAGGATTGGTCGAATGTAGGCTGAGTAAAGGGGGGAGCATTATATTTAAGGATTGGTCTAATGTGGGCTGAGTAAAGGGGGGAGCATTATATTTAAGGATTGGTCTAATGTGGGCTGAGTAAAGGGGGGCAGTGACATCCCTAAATCTAGACACAATCCCTTTGTTTATAAACTGTGCAATATAGAATGACTTTCGTACAACAATGGACATATGTTGGTCAAACATTAGATCACCATCCTCATAAGTTCCAGAATCCTAAACAACTGGGTCAGCTATCAGGGGTGTATTGTTAATGTGGTAGTTCTCTTGGATAGATGACTTCCCAAAGGATACAATAATGCATTTTTGGCAACAGTTTTTTATTTGGGACAAACCTTCTTGAAGGATGGTAAAGTCATTTATGGATTCACTGACTGCTCCTGTGCAATTATCTGCAAATTTAGTTAGCCAGAGCCCTTTGGTATTTGTATTTACTTCAGAAAAGGTCCCAGCACCAGCAGAGAAGGCTGGGGGACTCTACTGGTGACTTGTCTCTTTGTGGAAGTGACTTCCCCTATTTTGATTTCCTGTGTCCTATATGTGGGCCACTTGGCAATTTAGCAGGTGACATAGTGGTTTATTCCCAGTTTATTTATCTTTTTTCCCATGCCTAAGTAGGGAATTGTGTCTTATTCCTTGCCCAGGTTGAGGTATGTGGTGTGTACCATGTTGCCTTCATCCATTGCTTTGGTGGCCTTTTCAAAAAATCCATCAGGTTGACTAAGCATGGCCTGCCTTTGATGAATCCAAACTGAAAGAGGTCCAGAGTGTGAGGATCTATATGTTCTATGTTCTGATTGATTAGTGGCATGATAAGTCTTTCCATGGCTTTGCACACGAGGCTGGTTGGACTTACGGGTCTGTCAAAGGCCCTCTTTTATGCAGGGGAATGGCTGTAACTGCTCTCCATTCACTTGGAACCAACCCAGCATGATGGTTGGGATTGAACAGTGTTGTTAGGGGTGATGCTAAATTATACTTCATGTTATTAAGCTGCATTCAGAGATATTGTTAGGACCCATCAATGCAGTATTATTAGCTTTTAATATCACTTGCAGAACTTGGTATAGTGTGATTGCTAGAGGTGAGCCAGTTTCAGGTATATCTTGAGGGACAGACAGAGGGGAGTGAGGGGTAAAGTTAGTGCTAAATTTGTTGACCAGTAGGTTTGCTATGTCTTCAGCCTCAGCCTAGGTAACATTCATTCTCAAACAGCTCAGTGCATTGCTGTGTTGTGCTTTTGAGATAACAAACATAACTAAAAAAATACCTTGTGATTGTCTTTGGCCTGGGTAGCTATTTTAGCCTTAGACTTCACTTTTGTAGATTTTAGTAAGCTCCTGAGTTATTCATTTATTTCATTGACAAAGGCTCTAACATTTTGAAAATTACTCTTCTTTGGTCAAAATTATTTTCCTTTTATTATAAAGCGTATTGATATTATGGTTCCACCATGTGGGTTTGTTTCTGGAGTTTGTCCTGCACTTGTTCCTATGGAGTATAGTTGCATTTGTGCAGCTGTTTACATACTGTTATAGTGTGCTGGTGTACATTTCTGCTTATTCAGTGAAGTTACCTGTGTTTGGTGGAGATTTGAAGTTTGCCAGTGCATCACTTAGGAGAAGGTAGATTGTCTTAAAGAAAATCCTAAAAGTACATTGTAAGGAAGGGATTTCTTATTTCAGTTCTGTTTCAAGGGAGACTGATTTATGGTCAGACCTAACAAGTAATAAAGATATGCAAGGGACACTGCGAGATGCCCCCATATTAGTAAGAACAAAATCCAACATGTTATTTCCATCCCCACTAGGTAGTCTGACTACATTGTTCCAGGCCATTTGTATTGACAAATTTCAGGAATCTATGTGCTTGTGCACTAATGGTGGTGTAGGCTTCCCAGTCTGTAGTTGGATATCTTAGATGGTATTGGGTTTAATACTGAGTGATTCTACATTCTGTAGATAGACATTGTGGCTTTCTTGGGTCATAGAGGGAATTCTATATTAAGCTAGGCTCTAGTGCATCATACTGCTTTACCACCCTTGATGTGGGTCTGTTCTGGATGTAGATTGCAACAATTCCACTTTTTTCCCTTCCTGTGTAGTAGTTGGTCTGAACTTGTGGAAGGCATTTATAGCCCTGCACAGCTGGAGTGCTCTCTGCTATTTTAAGTCATGTCTCAGTCACTACACAGATGTCAACATCCTCCAATATTTGAAGGGCTTATAGCGAGTGGAGTTTCTTGCATAGGCTCCTGGCATTGATCAGTAACACTTTCATATTTTCCTTTGCCTGTTTTCAGTAGGTTTATCAGGATGGCATTGCCTTAAAGAGGCACAATGGGGTTGGACAATGTCTTTGCCAATACTCAAACCTCAATAGGAGACAGATGCAGCCCATCCTTGGTAAAACAGTGTGGTCTGTCAATCATATCCGCCCAAGCTGACAAATGTTGGAACCCATTTGAATAACACCAGAAACCATGACAGTTATTGAATTCAATTATTTTTTGTTCATATTGCGACATCATCCTTGGAGAAAGCAGAATGATACTCAATGCTTGGCTCATACCCACCTTGAACACAGTCTAAGAGCACCATCATGTCTCTCTTCATATATTCCAGGGAAGTACACAAAGTCATTGATACCAGCATGAACTATGATAGAGGCATGCTGGTACTTGTAGTTCAAGGACATGAGTATATGCATGATCTGATGGATCCTGGCACCAGACAATCAACTAACCATCACTCTTTCCTTGCTCAGACTGATAAGAGGCACATCTGCATGCCTTATGATAGTCACCTGTGACAACAATGTTTGGTTAGGTCAATGCCTGGACTCAGCATCTTGGGGCTGCTTGAGTTATGTGAGGAGGTAGGCTTAACCTGCTGAGTGTGCTTTGTGCCTATATAGTGTTCTAGAGGTCTGTGTGGTTTAGCCAAGTTAATCTTTAGAGCCTAAGCATATGATGGATTATGTGTATTGTGGTGACATTGAAGGGGTGTGATGTGTAATGTACTGCTTAAGATTATAGTGTCTGAGTTTGTTGTGTATGAGATGTTTGCCTCCAAGTATATTATATTTGTACATCTCTCACACACTAAGTTATGCTGTTTGAGTGATAGATGATCATCAGACAGCATGAGACGGTTCTTACACTGTCTCAAGATACCCATCTCAGTCAGGCTGGCTACAAAAGTTGTGGAAAGTGCTTGTCCATGATAACAGAAATGCCTCTTGGGGCAGGGGTAACTATAACTGCCTGGAGTTCAGTTTAAGGATAATATTTGAGTGGACTTGCTACTAAATAATTAACAGCTTGGTACGAAACTACTAGCCTGGAAGCTTCCTTCTGTTAACAGCAAGAACCAGTAAACTAATTATATTAAAAAAAACAATAATTTAATACTAAAATCAGTGCAAGCAGTATCAGTTTAATATTAAGCAATTTTATCAAATGCTTTTTAGCCTGGTGAGTAATTTAAGGGGAAAGACTTTGCAAAATGAGACTTGTGTGCCGATTAGTGGGGAGTGGGAAGGAATTAAATTATCATTATTATAAGAGACAGGCAGCAACAGACTCTAAGAACACAACTACAACAAGGCAGGAGGGAGATAAAAACAATTAGACCCATAACTCTGAGCTGACTGGCCTAGAACTTCTTTAATGTAATGAGTAGTCCTGAACTAGCCTGATATACACCCAGTACATAAGAATGAAACTAAGGTCTAATACCAATAGTTAGACCACTTTAGTAGCAAAATGCAGTGCAGTGCACGTACTGAAATTACCAGTATAGACCTTAGCTAAAGCAGATACAGATTGTTAAAATTAATTTAAAATCAAATCAAGAAATGAAATATTTATCTTATAGGTGAGGTTCATAGGTGAGTAAGTACTAGGCTAGCTGCCTTTATTGGCTATTTTAAACCTAGCCAGTTTCCACTTCAAAGGTGAGAATGGGCTTGCTTGATGATTTCAGGCCCTTCTCTGCCTAAAGCAAAGGGAAGAAACAACTGTTTAGCTTGATAAACTCATGGCATCCACTTTAGGTAGAACTTGAAATGACAATAGACAATCAGGGAAGGAAGGGCTGTTTCTCTCCACATTTATCCCCAAAGGAGAAATGAGAAAATAAGTAGACTAGTTCAAGAAAAGTTCATATACCACTTTCTTTCTTTCTCTATGTAATGGAACTCTTACAATGTATTACAGTATTACGATATTTTGCTTGGGTTTCTGAAAAATAAAACAGTGAAAGAAACTTTTCTGTGTGGATTTTTTTTTTCAATTCCTATATGTATAGTTAATCACTAAATATTAAAAAG
Source organism: Protopterus annectens (assembly GCF_019279795.1). Taxonomy (NCBI): domain Eukaryota; kingdom Metazoa; phylum Chordata; order Ceratodontiformes; family Protopteridae; genus Protopterus; species Protopterus annectens. Next base: position 1,124,781,021 of record NC_056744.1, read on the forward strand.
CAGAAACAAGCAGAAAATGATGGTAGAAGTAGCGAACTCATAAATGTTCTAAATCAAAATATAAAAACTTATTTTGAAATATTATTAATATTATACAGAATTATTAACACTAGTAGGTCTTCAGAAGTATCCAAACAGGGTAGACAGTCTGTTTCAAGTTGAAAGTCCTTTATTAAGCACACAAACAACTGATCCAAGCAAAACAAAAAATAAACAGAACTATAGTTTCATCCCAAACTTTCTAGCTATATATCTGTTATCACCTCCCTATTATGCTGTCGCAGACGCAGGTTGTCGAATGCATCTTTGTCGAACTGTAAACCGTGAAAAGGCAAAATAACGAAGCGGCTTTTCAGCAAATTCTTTCCCTGAGAAAGAATTTGATTGGCCACTTTCACTACTTTGCCTTTTCAGCACAGTAGTGCAATCTCAGAGTTGGTATATTAAAGTAGGGAGGTGTGGGGGACACAGCCCCCCACATTAAGTAATGTTTTAACCTTTTTTTTTTTTTTTTTTTTTTTTTTGGAACAGCGATTGTTTACCATTGGAAAATAATCACTGTTCTGAAGTTTCGACGGTTTTAGCTTTCGCTTAACTGGGGACAATTATCTGTCTTTGCTCTTCTGAGTGTGTGATATGATAATGTAGACCCCTGTTATCAGGTATGGGCGTGGTTTATTTTGTTGTAAAACAAACCCCAGGATTCCGCAAGCTCTGCAGGAATAGTGCAAGAGCTGCTGCAGGCAATATGGCCAACGTGTGATCCAGGAATAAGCTCCCGGGACATGCGCAAGCAGTCCTGCACTATTCCTGCACTAACCCAGTCGTATGCTAATTATCTCATTTGCTGTTGAAAAATATGCAAATGAGGTGAATTAGGATCCAGGAAGCAGGCAGACGTCCATGCAGGAATAGTGTAAACTGCAGAAATGTATTCAGCCAGTAGCTGAATACATTTCTGCAAACTACAAAATGGAGGCATGACAGCTTGTAAAAAAGCTTGTATTATAAGGGTAAGGCATGCCAATGGCCAAATATATGGCCATAGGCATGAAAAACAGTTTCAAAATTATAAAAAATATATATTTTTTTGGCCGATTTAGGCCATTTAAGTGTAGGGTAGTGGTTAGCAAACGGGATCGGCCCAGAAATAAGAAGAAAAGCTGGAAATAAGCTTTTAAACCAAAATCATCATTTTGCCATAACAGTCAATGGCATGCATAACCCAACAAGACCATGGAACAGTGGTTGCTAAGGAGGAAGGCTGGCAGTTTTGTAACCATGCATTAGTAGTCAGTTCTATACAAATGAGGGGAATGATACTGAATCACAGATTTCCCCTCAGTGCTAGCTTGCACCCAACCATGTAGGTGCAATACCACCATGGTCTAAGCCTAAGAGCTAGATGACCTCATGAGGGGGAGTGTCATGACTGCTGTAAGCTTATTGGAGCACAGTGGTCCATGTTTGCCCTTAGCTAAGCAAAGCTAAGGAAGGGGGGGGGTGTCTGAAGCTGCCTAGCAGTATTTACATTGCCTAAACAGGTGTGCGTGCCATGCATCGGGTTTTAAACAAAAAAAAAAAAAACAGCAAATAGCTCTGTTCACATCTGAGCACTGGGTTTACGTGGCGCACCTCGGGGCTGAAACGGGAAGGCAATGGGAAGGGAAAACAGCAATAGGAAGGTAATTAAGGAGAACTAGCATACCTGGCAGGTGAAATGTATCAGACTCAGCCAATTACACATGCAGCAGCCCAGCCCAGCATATTACTATAACATATGCAAACATCTTTCACTCTGATTTTTCCCACAAACTCTACACCACCGGTGTACACAGATGGCGAAATTTTACCAAACACAACCAACAAAATGATAGCGACTGCTGTTGCTCTCATAAATCAATATGTGGAAGAGGCTGACGGTGGTGAGGATGAGAATGCTGATGACCAACCCACAGTGAGGAGAAGGGAAGAGTGTACATACCCAGGGTAACCTACCAGGGGCTACATGAGCTGGTGATAGTGAAGCACTATAGGGTGGACAGGGACCTCCTACAGCAAATTGTTGAGCTGTGCCAGCCATGCCTCACACAGAACCAACAGAGGGGAACCCATCCCAGTGGATACCATGGTATGTGTAGGCTTAAGAATACTAGCCACAGGTACCTTCCAAAGGCCAACTGGGGATATCATGGGGATCTCACAGGCATCAGCATCCAGGGTACTCCACCAATTTCTGGATGCCATGTCAGCACATGCCGGTGAGCACATACATTTCCACATCACCCATGAGGCATTGTCCAGCAATATGCGTCTCTTCCAACAAATAGCAGAATACCCTGAGGTAGTGGGTGCTATAGACTGCATACAAATACACATCAAAGCACCACCTGGCAAGCGGGGTAAGGTCTACATAAACCGCAAGGGCTTCCCCTCCATCAACTGCCAGGTCATGTGTGATGCCCAGAGCATTATAATTAATGTGTGTGCTGGCAGCCCTGGAAGCTATCATGACTCCCATATCTGGCATATGACAGAGCTGTACCAGAGATTTGCCAATGGGGACAACCCATATGGCCACCTAGTGGGGGAAGCTGGTTATGCACTGAAGCCTTGGATGATGACACCACTCAGAAATGCACACACACCTGAACAAGGACTCCATAATGAGGCACATGCACAAACCAGAATCATAAAAGAGCATGTGTTTGGGATGCTCATGTCACAGTTCTGGTGCCTGGATATATCCGGTGGAGCCTTGCAGTACTCTCCAGCTATATGTACACAAATTTTTATTGTATGTGCCATGCTACACAATATGATTCTGCGGAAACAGCTGCAGCAAGAACAGCATGGGGGAGGGCCACACATCCCCCCACCATTGCCAAGGCCATCACAGGCACAGGGGGACTCTGAGGAGGAACAACCTGAGCCTGGCCCTGTAGGCAGAAGGAGGAGTGCCCAGTATGCCCAGGCTTTGGCAAAGAGGCAACGCATAGTACATACACTGACACGGTAGGAACCCAGGGAATGACACCTATCTCTGACTCGCACATACAGTAAAAGGGATGCCAAAATGACACTACCTGTGCTTCACTATGTATAGGAAGTGTACTATGTGCATCTGACAGTGTCAGCCGTCCAGCACCATCCACAATACTAGCACAGCCACAAGGTAAGTCGCTCTCCCTATCAATTGGTGAATGGAGCAGTATGTTCTGCTACTTGTATCTATGGTATGGATGTGAGCATGCAAGGGAATCGGTGGCTGTATGGGATGGCAGCATGGCAGCAGATAGTGGACACTTATATAGGCAGCATGAAATCCATAACAAATACTGGTGTCAACATAGTAGGCAGTACTAGACAAGGTGACAAAACCCACTGCAGGACATGTGGTGGGCCAAAGGTGTGTCCATAGGACACACACATGCATGGCAGCGAGGCTCACATACCCAACAACAGGATATGGCTATTCTGTCACTTCGATAGATGTGCAAGCAGGGGATCCTCAGCCACCACAGTACCAAGGTGCTGGACCATTTACACAGATCCATCAGCAAGTGTCTGCAGCTCTCACTCTAGAATGGCATGAGCATGCAAGAATATGTAGGCTGCAGACCACAATACTGGACACAGCTTCATTCATCTTGCATTCCCCAGGAAATTTCTGTGAGCAAATAAGTATATCTGTCAGTAGTTGATGACATAATACATCACAGTACATATGTCTGAATATCTCTGCTAACACCAAAACCATGTAGCACAAGCAGCACAGACACAATTATTTACAGTATCCCACTATCCTTTGCCCATTGTGACTCCATATTGTCAACCTATCTACAGATATCCTGCAGAAACAGGTTGCTAGCTGTAGGTGTAGAAAACAAATGCCTGCACTGGAGTACAACCAACTTGTAATGGATTCACACATTCAATACAGAAGGTCATACTGGGCATGCTCCCACACTTAGAGAAATGAAGCCCATGTCTGACAACAAAATACAGAAGGGTCATACTAGACATGCTCCCACACTTACAGAAATGAAGCCCATGTCTGACAACAACAGTGGACTATACATATCTGTCAGCCGCAGATTTCTGTGCACACACAACACATTGCACACCATTCATGTTTTGCACACACATTGGATAGGAATACATGCATATATCCAAGGACAACACACTATAGGTCAAACATACACAAACAGAGATGTGGGGAAGAGAAAGACAGACAGTGACAAAGCACTTCCCATCATGAGGCCTATCCCACCGACCACACATCCAGTTAGCCAATATCACATGATATGCCGATGTTTATCACTCTAAACATTTGCATCTGGTAGTCCTCAACACTGTAGTGTCTCTGGTGATTGTGATAACTGTGTAACATGACAGTGCAATTTATTATTCATCTAAAAGTCGTATACCCAGCCCTGTCAAATGTAAAGTTGTTGTGACTGAGTGTTGTGTGTATGTTCCCAGAGGAATGGCTTATGGACCATTCACACACACTGCACTCTCCATTGCCTTAGTTTAGCATACCTGCTAATGTCAGTCACCTTGAAATACCCCTTTGGACAAGGATCATCCCTATAAGCTCTGTGGCATGTGCAATAACTGCATAATTCTATAGTGTAACATAATAGATAGGAGTTCTAATCCCAGACATGGCAACTGTAAAGCTGTGTGTTTGTGTGTGTAGGAATCAATGATTTTGAGACCATTCACAGTCACTATACCTCCCATTGCCCTACTTTAGCAAGCCTGCTGATGTCATCTACCTTGAAATACACCTTTGGAGAAGGGCTAGTCCTATAAGCTCTGTGGTGAGTGCCATAAATGCGGAAGAATGTAGTAGCAGTAACTACACAGCTATGGGTTTGAATCTCATCTGTGGCAAGTGTTTGTGTGTGTCTACATGTGTATGTGTGTACCTCAAAGATTTTGGCCCCATTTACAGCCAGTACACATCTCAGAGCCTTACTTTAGCAGTCCTGCAGATATCATCCACCTTACAAGTATCTGTTGTGAAGCCTAAATAATATCAGGTCAGTGGTGCATGTGGTAAATGTTTAACATAATGGTCCATAAAGGTTCTTAGATAGAGGTCTGAACCTCACCCCTGGCAAATGTAAATGTGTGATTAGGGTAGAATTATTTTTGGAATCTCTCACCCACTACATCACCCAGTGCCATTATTTACAAGGGCTGGTGATGTTCCTCACCTTAGAAGTACCTTGGGACAACATCCATCCAGTAAGCTCCGTGGTGCATGCGATAAATGCAGTACACTGTAGTAGCATTACATAGCTAGGTAAGGGTTTGAATCTCAGTACTGGCAAGCGTGTGTGTGTGTGTGTGTGTGTGTGTGTGTGTGATCAGTATCCTGTGTGGAGGTTGCTGTGATTGTGAAATGACAGGATACATTGTGGGGTGGGTTTTGCTAAATTATTATATTGAGGACCTGCTATATGTCACAATGTCCAACTTACAAGGACAACAAATGTCAAACAGCAGAGAGGCTGGTGTAGACAATCCATATCCCTACATGTGACATTATCGATCGGTGAACAATATAGGCAACCCTTGTATTACACAGAGAACACTCTCCACCCATGTCTCATACACAAACACACTTGGCTAGGCAACAACCACTGTATTGGTAGTTCCCTGTATATTGCCCACAGATAGTAACCACAGTGCGATTGCAGTGGACTACTTGCCTGTTGACCACAACACTGCCACAGACATCAGAATGTACTGTGATGTGTAACATCTCCTGACTGAGTGTGTGTTATCCATCAAGTAAAAGGAATGGCACCCTGTTCCATCTATATATATATATATATATATATATATATATATATATATATATATATATATATATATATATATATATATATATATATATATATATATATATATATATATGTAGGCATATATATGTAGACATATATATATATATATATATATATATATATATATATATATATACACATACAAACATCTACATATATGACTGTGCTGCTTGATACGTTTGTGAAAACATCAACCCCGGGATTCATGAAGCTCAGCACAAGGGCGGTTTTAGCCTTGCGCCAAGCATCCTCCTTACAGATTGTGCAGCAGTGCCATATGAATATTTATGAGGGCGCACTGCCGCACCCTCGACGTGCACAGGAAACATGTGCAAGTGTATGGGGCGTGTTTAAGTGCTCTACGGAGGCGTAAACATGCCCCCACAGTTGCATAACCTACTATGCTTACTATTAGAGCCCGCTTCTAATAGTAAGCAATTGAGTCAGTGTCCGTGGATACTGAAATGTATGCTAAGCGTAGAAGAGTGTCCATGAACACTGAAATAAAATCAAAGTAGTAAACACACAAGCACGTAGTAGAATGTTGAGCCCTGTCCCTAGAACTATCACAATTAGATTCCCCCGTGTGCCTGTTTTACATTTGTATTGCTTCATTATTTAAAGTGTAAGCGAAGTGCAGCATGTTTGCACATCTCCACCCCCTGCTTAGCATAGCTTACACACCAAAATCATCCAAATAGGAAAGAACATGCGGAATCAACATTAACGTCAATAGTGTAGTGGTTAGAGCATCCGCCTAATGAACAGGCATTCATGTTTCGAGTCCCACTATAGCACATATTATTTTCCATGTGGAATGTGTATATGAACATATTTATACATAGTTTTGCTGTATAACCTACATAATAACATGTAAATGTGAACTGGAGTACCGCATGGAATATTTAACTAATGTCATTCGATCAAAGTGGTAGTGTCATAATGAATAAGGCACTAGTAAGCAGGTGTAAGCACAAATAAGCAGTAGAAACATGTATAAGTACCAGTAAGCAAGTCTAAGTGTGTTTGCATGGGTGTAAGCAGTGCCCAGCATATGAACTGTATATAATTATGTAGATGTATGTGCATGTGTATCTACAGATATATATATATATATATATATATATATATATATATATATATATATATATATATATATATATATATATATATATATGAAGAATGAACGTCGTGACAATAAAGCATACAAAAAGAATGAGAAGGGAATCAACAGCAACTCCAGTATTATTTAGTGCTGTCAGTTTGTCATATCAAGCTGGGCAGGGGTGAGCAAATCACTGCTACTCACACCACAGACAGGATACTACCAGTGGGAGCAACATTGTCAATCTGCTAAGTCTACTTTACAAACAATCACAGGGTAGTTCCTGGTGGGACTACCCAAAAATTGTTAGGATGGTTGGACTTCCGACCATTACACAAGCAAGGGCAGGTATGTTTAAGGACTAAATGGTGGGAGAGCCTGATGATACATGGGTTGGGACAACATATGTGTAGGGTCCCTAATGCTGGGGAGAGGGCAATGTGTGGAGATGCGTCATGGCTGTGATAGCAACCGGAAAATGGATGGTTTGTGTGTATGTCAAACTCGGGTGGGGTGGAGAAACCATGGGTATGAAATTATGGATCCGGGCATTTCAGAGTTAGATGGCCTGGTTTTAATTGGACCACCTCATGGAGGTCAGCGAGTTCGTTATAAGTATATATGCATACATCTGTATATAGAAGTACATTCCCTGTAACACATTAATTCCTTTTGCAGACATAAATAACATGAAAGTGCCCCTACAAACCTTGACAGTAGATAGAATAATAGGATGTGCATAAGAGGGAAGGGACGAATCTGCAAAAATGCAGAAGTGTGTACATTGTCTGAAGTCAGTGCTATTCTCAAAAAATCAAATGTGAGGACTTTCTCACACATGGAATCATTCCTGTGATCTGCCTGCTACGGCAACGCCAATCACTAAACCGGTCCTATTTGTAATATAATTTTGCCAAACTCGTACATTATTCGCGCTCATGTGGAATGTGTGCGTTACCACATTATCATAGTTATTAATTTATTGTAGTGTCATGTTAACGGGAGTAATGATGTAATGAAGTATAGAGTCTAATCTTGAAATAAAGACATGTCTGTCCCAGGTGGGACAACCCAAAAATTGTGAATAGTTTCCTATTGGTCACTCATTCACCAATGTGTGTAGACTAAACTTTTGGGATGTCTGAGGTTACGTGGAGTGAGTCAACCCATGGGATGAGTCTACAGGAGTAGGGAGTGGCCAATGTGTAGTGGTATGGATACACCGTGTATCCAACTGGAGAATGGATGACTGCTGTGTCAGTGAAGTGTTGGGGTGAGTGTTTGGGGAACTAGGATCCATGGGTATATGGGTATATTTGCAAATGAAGCAGCACAGCAATAGTGTAGTGGTTAGAGCATCCACCTAACGAACAGACATTCCCGTTCCGAATCCCACTGCAGCACATACTATTTTCCATTGGTAATCTGTATATGAACATATTTTGACATCTGTCTGCCGTATAACCTGCATAATAACAAAAGTGAACTGAAGCGAAGTGTCAGTGTCATAATGAATAAGGCACTATTAAGCAGGTTTAAGCATAAATCAGCAGTAGTAAGCATATATAAGCACCAGTAAGTGTGTTTAAGTGCGTTTGTGCCGGGGTATGCATTGCCTTACAGACATATATATATATATATATATATATATATATATATATATATATATATATATATATATATAATATATATATATATCTGGTTGCAGACATATATATGTGTGTGTGTGTGTGTGTGTGTGTGTGTGTGTGTGTGTGTGTGTGCATAGATATACACAGATATACAGCTATGATAGGAAACAGCACACAAGAATGACACATGTTCACAGGCTATGCCAATGGAAGTGAGGGGCCCAAGCAAGAAACATGTAACATGACCCCCCCCCCAGTCGGACAGAGGAAACATACACACAAACTCACAAACAATGTAAATAGTCCACTGTTCCCCAGTCCACAGGCAGGATACAACTGGGGGGGGGACAGAGTGCACCCATGAAATCTAATCATGGAACAGACAGGAGCGTCCCTTGCGGGACGCCCGAAAAATTGACATATAACCAAAGGAAGCCGATATGATGACCATTCTGGCTGGGGTGTGTACATACCCAGAATACAAGGGTGGAAAAGCCTGATGACCCATGGGTCGAGACAACGTATGACATGGGTCCCGTGAAGTGGAGAGTGGGCAGTGTGTAGTGGTGTGTTCAGACCCGACCTGCACCCAGAGTAAGGATGAGTGCAGTAGAGGAGGTGTGGGTGGGGGAGCTATGGGTAGCTAGTTATGGGTCTAGTTGTGCAGGTGTTGGCTGATGTGGGTCTATACGGACAGCCCCGGGGATGTGAGCAAAAGTGTTCATTGGGCAGAGGCATCGCCCAACGAGCAGCCACACCTGCTATGAGTCCCACTGCAGCAAAGTCTAATCTACATGGCAGAGAATGGAATAACCAGATGTAGATGTATATATGTAGAGGAATGTGTGTGCATATCTACCCTAGCTACATGGAGATATACCTCTCCCTCTCCGTAGTACAAATGCATACATACAGAGACAGAATACATATACATACCCACATATAGATATATACATATGCAGACACCCATGCACCCATATGTTGTTAGACATACATAGACAGCAATATATAAATATGTACATGTATGCATTCATATACAGATATATCTGTATATAGTAATCTAGATATATATGAACACATATATATATATATATATATATATATATATATATATGTATACACACACACACACACACACATATATATATATATATATATATATATGTGTGTGTGTGTGTGTATAAATATACACATGTTAATAGCTAGGATATGATACAGCAGTTATGAATTACATATGTTCACAGGCTGTGCAAATGGGGGTGAGGGGTCCAATCAACAAACGTGTAACACATAGCATCAACCACCCCCACCTGGACAGGTGAAACATACAAACACACGATACAAGTAAACACACTACTGCTTCCCAGACCACAGGCAGGATACTACCAGTGGGAGAGACTTGCCAGGTCTAATCTTGAAACAAAGTCATCAATGTCCCTTGTGGGACACCCCAAAAATTACTGATCATTGGAGTCCGTTCTTGTAATGATTCATCAAACCAGGCTGTAGACACATACGGACCAGTAAGGTGTGCAAGCCTGATAACCCATGGGTCGACACAACGTACGACATGGGTCCTGAGACATAGAGAGTGGGCAGTGTGTAGTGGTGTGGTTAGACCCCACGCACACCCACAGTAAGGATGAGTGCTGTAGAGGAGGGGCAGTTGGGGGAACTATGGGTATGCAATTATGGGCCTAGGCATGCAGGTGTTGGCTGGCACAGTTGTATTAGGACTGCCCCAGGGATGTAAGTAATATTCCGAAATGGGCAGAGCTTATGCCCATACCTCTCAACTCCTAAGAGCAAAACCACTGGACAAAACATAAACCGTTGGGGGAACAAATAGGGACAGAAAGCACATATTCCACTTACAACCTAAGAAAGCTGATAGAATAATAGGTATGCATTAGCATGACTCAGCTGAAGGATGTGGGGTCCTAAACCCAATTACTTGTCTGTATTTAATGGTGTCATTTCCCATCAATGAGACCATCAATCCCATACAGCCTATGGTGTTGCAGTTTTAACACAGATAAGGCTTAGTAATAGTCAACAGCATTCAGGATTACTTATGACAGCATGCATAGATATTACCATCAACCCAAGACAACAGATGTCATACATTTGCAGAGGGAGCACAACACATGCATATATACTGCATGACATCTGTCCAAAGCATAGATGACTTGTGACTGCAGCTATGAACAGTGGCCTACTATTGGCATGTCACTGTGATAACCTCAGACAGTGACTGTCATACCACTGTTTCATGTGACGTATGTCCAAACAGGGATGCAATGGCAGTAACTCTCATCACTGTCACCGTGTACTGACTGCAGTCCTCACACTATGCTTCTGCAGTTCACAGATGTGTGTTCCGTGAGTAACACAAGAAACAAATAGTTCCACACACTGACCAGTCCACAGATGACCCTACAGATAAGGGTTTCCTCACAAACAGAGCAATGTCTTGTCAGTTATTAAAACATGCAGACTAGCCATTACCACACACAACTTGTTAAATTGGCAGTAGCCTGAATGAAGCATAGATACACTTACATGCTGTAGTCATGTCTGGCACATCACCCTCCTGTCTTTAGGCTATTTTCCACTATGTATGTTGTTTGAGGAATATCCAGATTTCATCTGTGATGCTGTTTACCAAACACCAGATCCAGGTTCCACTCAAAGCGACTGTCATGGGCAAACACCAACATGATGTTCCTAGATACTGTGTTTCCGTACAATTGGCTATGGGAATGTCACCACAGCTGTTCCACATGCAATCAGCTAGAGGAGGACTGAAATAGGTGCAGAGGCCATTACCTGATCATGACCATCACTTACAAAACACAAGCTGCTGCTGAGCAGGTGTACATCTCCACATCCACCAGAGAGTGTGTGTGAGGGACAGACAGAGGCAAAGTACATCAGAGAAGGGCTGGGAGACTAAAACCTAAGCATCGTCTGTCACATACCTACCAGTACAGGGGTTCAAACCCCTGACTGACTAGCCATTACTATTACAAGTGCATGCAGTTACTCCATGTGCCCCATAGCTGACATGTTGGTGTGCTGTAAGAACATATATGTGTGTTGGTGAGCGACATCTGCAACAGAGATATAGTAGACATACATTAAGTGTAGCACACATGGCTGTCCACATGAACAGATGTCATTGTCAACACAACCACACTCACTAAGGGACTCAGATACATTGGCACACTTTGGCAGGCTTACAAATATACTTCCTAACTACTTAGTTTGCCACACTACAGTAATGCACAGGTATTACATGCACCACAGGGGTTATCCTGAGGTTCTATGGGATAGGGCATTTGAATGCGTCTGACATCAGTCAGTTTGCCAATGGGAGGTATACTGGGTGTGACCCCACATGCAGACACAAGGTGCCAGTACTGACATGCATGTGTGCATTGCTTCATGGGTGTGTAGTGGTTGGCTGAGCAAGATGGCTGTACAAGGCTGTGTGAGGGGTAATCCTTGGCATCAGGCCACCTGACAGTGGTCTGCAGTGTGGTTCAGGGGTGTAGTGTCTGCAATGTCCCACACAGATGGGTATTTTATTAACTGTCATGTCATCCTGGTTACCACTGTGTGTGGCCATTGCTTTGCAATGCATGCCATGTGTGTGTTTGATAGTCCTTGACATGGACATTGCCTGGGATGTGCACATCCCACATTAATATACAGTGACATGTTTAAGTGTACCTGGTTTGCCTGGCACATGTGTACACAGACTCTTATCATCAGATGTGCCAATCCCAGCCTGGTGTGGCAGGACCTGCTAATAAACAGCAGGTTGACCCTGCACCTGCATTGATAGCATGATACAGGTATTCCCTGGTGTCAGTGGCATCTGTCCATACAGGGCATGTGTGTAAGGCATTGTATGTCCTTTGTGGATCACATTTGATGGCACCACATATGTTGCAGGCGTCCAGTGGGGAACATAGCAAAGGCGCATTGTCTGCAATTATGTGCCTATTGTACTGGTGGACAGGGTGCCATGCCCTCTACAGCCCTCTGAATTTACACCATGCCTACTATATCTCAGCAATGTACAGGGTACTAGCAACATAGCGGGATTTTCTAAACAAGTGTGTTTGTGTATGACACATGGGTTCAGACCGTATTCTGGGTAATAGTAGGGTTGTTTACTTTGTTCACCAGGCCTTTTGCCAGATGTAGGGGTATGGCTTGCCAACACAGTCTCTTGGCTGATTGAAATCTGTAATCCTCGTGAGGTGGACATTGTGACATATAATATGGCCACCATATAGGAAAACTACAAAAAATGCTCCTCAACATGTCCAGTGGTTAGACACTCACAGCCACTTCCACACAGGCTCTGACTGTCAAACACACACACTCACACACCTTCCACGTCTTGGAATAGAACTCCTACCTAACTAGTTTATCACACTACAGCATTACGCAGTTATAGCATGCACTACGGAGATTACTGGGCTACCCCATCCCCAAAGGTGTATTTCACAAGAAATTGACATCAGCATGGTTAACAAAGTAGGGCAATTCAAATTTCCTGCAAGTTAGTAGCCCAAAATGCATTGCTCACAAAACAGACATTGAGACACACACAATACAGCCACAACTGACATGTGTGGGTATAGAACACATGACCAAGATCTATATCACACTACTGCATGGAGATGTTATAGGACACACCACAAGGATTACTAGGAAACTCATTCCCCAGAGGTGTATTTGACAAGGAATGACATCAACAGGATCACCAACGTAGGGCATTGTAAATGTCCTATGAGTGAGTAGGCTATAATGCATTGCTCCCTACACAGACATTGAAACACACAGAAAACATACGTAACTGCCATGGTTGTGGATGGAACCCTACCACAGTTCTAAATCACATGCCAGCAGTATGCAGTTACCCAATGTGCTACAGAGATTACTGGGATATCGCAGCCCCAGAGGTGTATTTCTAGGCGGGTGACATCAGCACCCTTGCCAAAGTTAGTATGTAAATTGTAAGGAGTGTGCATACTCTAAAAAGCATTGTTCCCTTCTCAGGCAGACAGACACACACACACACACACGCACACACGCACACACACACACACACACACACACACACACACACACACACACACACACACACACACAGTTTGCAAGTCTGGGATTAGAACACCTACCAAACTACTTTATCACATTACAGCATTACGCAGTTAAAGGACGCACTACAGAAATTACTGGGTTACAGGAGTCCCAGAGGTGTATGTCTAGCTGGGTGACATCAGCAGGATTGCCAAAGAAGGGCATTTCAAGTGTACTGCGAGTTGTACATGTCTTTTACCTGTGTGTACCCACTGCTTACTGTTGCGAAAACACATTTACACCCACATACAACTGCTTAAAAGTGTCTTATTCAGTCCTAAATGACATTATCAACAACCCTTGCAGGTCTTGAACCCTGGACCATGCACACCATAACTAAATACATATATGCACTTACGTGATGTGTACACACACACACACACACACACATGCACACACACACACACATATATATATATATATATATATATATATATATATATATATACATATACACAGACACAGCTATAGCCATATATATAAACATGTCTGAACACCCTTTGTGACACAGAAGGTTTCCAAAGGAATTGATGTGTACACAAAACAGAGGCAATTCTTGTTTTATAACATTTAAATCTTAATCGGTTCACCAGAGAAAGGATGGTTGTTGTGTATGTGGAGTTTGGGGTGGGGAATGATGGCTAAGGAAATATACCCCGGAGATTGTGGAGTTTGGGTGGGGAAATGATGGGTATGGACATACACCCCGGGGACCAAATCTGTGTTACTGCTCGACAGTGGCACAGGAAAATAACATACCCAACAGTAGTCGTTCTTGACTGTCTATTCTTTTCTATTCCTAACTATGTAATAATTTGTAGACTCCACTCACCACAGATGACTACCATGGTGTGCAGCATGTTAAAAGACATAACACATGTATGCCTGGCTACAGGGTAGTCACAAACACACAAACACATACTTGCCAGTATTGTGCTTGCAAGTCTTGCCTATGTAAAGGTAACTAGTAGAGTGGTATGCAGTTGTGGTATGTGCCACAGAACTCATACAATTACACTTACTCTGATTCTGCTTCTGAGCTGGGTGACATCACAGGACTGATTACTTGCAGTGGGGAGGGGGGAAAAGGGTGGTTTAGCAGATGACAAAGATAAAGACCAGTGCAAAAGGTAGTTTCTCTTTGGAAAGCAGTAAAACCCGCTGTCATGACAGGATGCAGGCACAAATACACCCACACAACCACACTCAGCCATTTGCTGACACACACACACACACACACACACACACACACACACACACACACACACACACACACACACAGTTGCCAGTGGTGGGATCAAAACTCCTGCCTATCTACAGATCACTATTGCAGTACTATGCAGTTATGAGACATGACACAGAGATTACACATTTCAAGGCAGTCAGAATGCCCTTCTAAGATTGAGGACATCAACAGGGATACTGACAGTTAAGATGTACATAGCTGTAAACCTGTGTGTTTAAAGTAGGAGTCCATTACAACCTGTATGGACAAACAAGACACATCATCTGCAGGTAAGACATAGGTAGGCCTGAGAGGTATAGTTGTAGCACAACATACCCTGAACTGTAGTATGTCCATCTGTGGAATGGACAACTACCATCAGTATACAGGGTTACCGTGGTCATCCTCATACACATAAAATCACAGGACTTGTTTGGATGCATTGACTCCAATTACACAAGGTCACAGTGCGCATGCTCATACACTTAGTAGCACAGGGCCGTTTGGAATGCACTATGATTACTACACAAGGTTATACTGGGCATGCTCATACACTTAGAAACAAAGGGCTTGTTTGGATGCACTGACTCAAATTACACAAGGTGGCAGTGGGTACGCTCATACACTTAGTAGCACAGGGCTGTTTGGGATGCACTCCTATTCTAACCACAGAATGCCACAGTGTGCATGCTCATACACATAGATGTACAGAACACATTGTAATGGACTCCTATTGTAAACACACAGGTTTACAGCTATGTACATCTTAACTGTCAGTATATATGCACATCATACAGGTTTACTACCAGATACCTGTATGTGGTCCTTAAATTATATATCTGTGTCTGTGCTGTGTGATACACATGTATACATGTACATGAAGTACTGCCATATATGTGTGAAGTATACACAATCATGCATGTGTGGAAGTGACAGACAATAGGTTAACTGGGACAGACAGGTGGATGCTAACTACAGCATGTGTCACACACATTGCTGCCCTGAAAGGCATACATTGATATCAGGTTGCGGACAGTGGCATTATACTTGGAACAGTGGCATGTGCAATCATAATATGTGAGCCCCATTGTCTAATGGTACTGAGGTGCAGGTGTCAAGATGACCTTTCCCGGCTGTGTTAGTAGTTGTCATTATTAGCAGGACCGCTCCTCTAAGCATATCTGACATTGGTCATCTACACGTCTGCTGCTGTCCATCACCTTAGATATAGCATTTGATACCAAGCACAATATTGCCACTCGCAATTATGTCATGGTACGAGTGGTGACTGCTTGACCAAAACAATGAGCCAATGTCCTGCTGTAATTATTATGTTGTCCAGTGTCTGTCATTCCGGGATGTCATGACTGAAAGAAGACATGCCTTTGTCATAGAACACATGCATCCATGATTCAAGGGAGTGTGGATAATACCTAGGTCGCATTTACCCATATAGTGGCATTCCATGGAAAAAGTCCTAAACACAGAAGTAACACCCTGACACCTACAAGACAATTGCATTGGATGCTTATGCTAACCAGTGCTAGATGTGTGACTTTCGTAATCCATTTGCTCAGTGTAGAACCTACAATGGGGAATACTGACATCTGTGCAGTGAGGAACACCTGGCTGAAGGCTCTGTAGTGCACAATAGCACTACCACCATATAACTCAGATCCAGACATGTGGGCCATAACATTGGTATGAACCACACCAAGTGGTGGTGTCCACATATTCATAAAGGCTACTCACAAGTAAAGACCATTACTCCGACATAATTCATCACAGATGAGTCAGGAACCAGTGACAGTGGCAAAAGCTGCATTCTAGGTTGTAGCCTCATATACATCCACCACCATGTCCTCAGACTACCAACACACATCCATACATGTGGTATGAAATAGTATGGTAGAACACCAAATAACCTTCGACTGGTGGACTGTGCCTAGCCCTACATCAACTGTGCAAAGTACCCATGTACTGACACAGTTGCATAGTGTGTTATGCAATGCAATAATGCCACTGTTTGTAACCAGGTCAGTTGTACAAATACCAGGGTCCCTCAGATGTTGTCAGCATTAACACAGTTGACTGTTGCTGTACACCAGTAAACAACACCCTCATGGTTGGATATGACCTAGATGTACCTGCCCTGGATATGTACATCCCACACTCATACAACATAAATGAAAATACCATAGCTGTTGTTGTCCTTTGTACATACAGGTGGCTACATTCATTACACACATGCACATGGAAAATAGTTTCATGGCTGCTGAATGCTAGCAGTACATATGGCTTGATATCTGTGTTGACAGAGGTAATAGTCCCTCTCTACTGGTCACCCATGACACCTATCATATCATACAACCCATGTGGCATGTATGTCATTAGACATGTCCACCAAATGCAATGCCTACAAACATACCCAAATAACAGGATCATAGGACCTACACTCATAGTCTGTATTGACAGACTCCGCGGAATACAGCTATTCTCTGTATTTTCCTGAGTAGTTACAGGTGATACGTCCATGAAATGTACAGCCATATGTGCCCACAGCTCCTACATATACCCCATGTCAACAATTGCAAGCCATGCATGCTGTGTGCTGTCTGGACATTAACCTTATTACCACAATAGCCAGAACGTGCTGGGGTGAGATGCTTACAAGTCACAGACCTCACACATGCTTGAATAAGTGTAATGCCTAGCTCAAACAGAGCACATTGCTGGCACTCTTCAAGTAATCATGAGGTGTGTGTGGCAAATATGATGTGCTCACTGTTGACCATTACAGTGCCCTGGCTTCACAGTGGACCTGTCAACTAACCATTTTTGGGATCATGACATGGAATATTGCTGTGTGTGTTTCTTGCTGATGTGCTTTTGGCATAAATGTACACTTGGCTACTCAGTGAAGGTGATTGTGTGTCCTACCAGTACATGAATACAACATCCATTATGGTGTAATGCTCAGCTAGGTTTCACACATGGTGTGGGGAAGGTGTGGAATGTATCCTCTTGACCTGCTAGTCCACTTACTGATGGAGACTGCATATCTGATAGTTCACTTACTGATGGAGACTGCATATGTGTACATGTACTGATGTGTGTTTAGATTCCATGTGTGTGCAGTGTCTGATGTTTGAAGGTGACTGTTGTCTTAGTACATCATGCAGTTGCAATGCAGCCTCAATATTGCCAACTGTATATGGTGATATGCTCAAAGTACAGTAAGCTGTACTTTAGGTATGGATAGATGTTTGGACATAACTACTAAGTGGTGAGGCTACTTTGCAGATGAATGATTACTGAGGACAGCTCACAGGTGTGTTACAGCCATTCCTACAATAGCCTGTGTAACTGCTAAGCTATGGTTTGGTAATTGAAGGGGAAGACACACAATGTAGACTGCAGTAAGGGTGACACTGAAGGCAAACCTCTTGACACCTGGAACAGTAACACCTCCCCTGTGCATATATTGTGCATATATCGGCACAGTTGGCAAAGGAAAGAGTCAGTATAATTTGTAGCATGTGCGATAGTGCTGTCGTTCTGTAATACCTATCATGAGATAGGCAGGTTTTTGATTCACAGTACTGGCACGTGTGGGTGTGTGTGTGTCCATATATGTCACATATGGTGGGGAATACATCCCAAATGTTTTTCACTCTCCTGTACACTGTTGTAGACATCTGTACAGAGTGAAGTGTAGAAAGCAAGACATAGGCAGGTGTTTGAATCACACATGTCAAGTGTCTGTATGTGTATGACATAGGTGTATATCTTTGTGAATGCCGCAGTGTGTGTGTGTGTGTGTGTGTGTGTGTGTGTGTGTGTGTCTGTGCGCGCGCATATGTATGGCTGTCCGGTCCCTGGAGTGAGGCTGTATTTTTGTGTGAGGCTGAGATTAGAAGTTTATGATCAAAGCGTGCTAATGTGGTCGACCTCAATATATCAGAGGTTGAACTTGAGGCTTTGAATGCCATCAAACTGTTACCATTACGTTTATTAAAACTGGATAAGGGAGGGGGGTTGGTTTTAATGGATTTAGATCTTTACATTAAAAAAATGAGAAATGTGTTGGAGGGTGAGACTTATATGCCATCTAGTCTCAATGAATTGAATGTCGCATACAAATGTATCAATGGTTATTTGAATGACTTGTTTTTGGAAGGAACAATAAATTTAAACACTTTAAATTATTTATCAGTGATTTCACCTAAAATCCCTTCTTTATTCGGCTTACCTAAGCTCCATAAGAGTATTGTAGACCCCCCCAGTGAGAATCCTGGTTAATGCCACGTCCTCTATTACTTATGCTAGTGCAAAGTTAGTCGATAATATTTTAAAAAAGTATGTGAACCGGGAGAATCAAATTTGTAGGGATTTGTGGGCATTTTTGGCTGCCATTGACCAATTTTCCTTTCAGGAAACTATAAAGTTTTTAACTATTGATGTCACCGACCTGTACTTCACAGTACCTCATAGTATTGGAATTGAATGGGTGGTGGAAAGAATGTTACATCATGGGGCTGAGAGCAATGAAGTGAGACTGGTCCAGGAACTTTTGGACGTCATATTAACCAATAATTTTGTGATGTTCGTTAATGAGGTATACCTACAAAAGGTGGGTATGGCTATGGGTTCCCCATGCGGAGCAAGTTTTTCTAATCTAGTGATGTACAGGTGGGAAGACCAGTACATATTCAATGTATCAGAGACCTTAGCTAAGATAAAGTTCTACACTAGGTTCTTGGATGATATCTTCATTATGTTTGATGGAGACATGACAGAGGTGAATGATTTCATAGATCAGATGAATATCAGTACCACTTTTTTGAAGTTCGCACACAAAGTGGCTGTCGATAAAATAGTTTATTTAGATATGGAATTATCTAAAGATTTTGTCGGCAAGCAATATTTAGCTAGAATCCACTGTAAGGAGACATTCCAATACTGTGTTGCACTACACGAGTGCTCATCCATATCAGCAGAAGAAAAGTGTTGTTAAGGGCCAGTTGATTTGTGCTGCTCATATGATGACAGATGAGGATGTATTTTTTGAGGAATGTGAGGTATTGAGAGGTATGTTCTCTAAAAGGGGATACCCAGAAAGATTGTTGGGTGACATCATTGAAGAAGTTCAACATAAAAGAAGAGTAGGAACATACAAACCAATTTTAGCCAGACAGGCTCATGTTTATGGGGGAGGGGACATGATTAGTGATGTAGTGGTTGACCTTGATATTCATTTGAGTACAATGACTCGAACAGAAGTTGAGACACCTAGATTTACTATCAGCTTTATTACACCTTCTAGTTTAAAAGCAGATACAATACGATCAATCTTGCGAAGGAATTGGAGTTTGTTTACCTATGAAATGGATTTAACAGATAAGTTAGGTGACACACCTATATTTTTTTATAAGAAAGGAAAACATTTGAAAAGTATAATGGAAATGAGTAGGACAATATTACATCATAAAGAAGGGACCTTTAAGTGTGAGGCTTGTAGCTTTTGTAGGTACATAGCCTCTGAAACTACGTTTTCCATTAATAGTAAGGTGTACAGGGTCAAGGGGAGGTATAACTGTCTTTCTAAATCTGTTCTCTATTTGGCTATCTGTCAGTTTTGTACCACATTTTATGTGGGCAAGACTGACAGGAAGCTGAAAGACAGAATCTATGAGCAAGTGTACAACATTAGAAAAAAGAAGACAGAAAACGCCTTAGCTAGGCATTGTAGCGAGCACCCCTCTCACTCGTTTGTTTTTAGGGTTTTAGACCAAATTGTTCCTGATGTTAAAGGTGGCCCTTATCAATTACTTTTGGAATGTCAAGAGCTGATTTGGCAGTTGAAACTCCATTCATGCAGGACTCCAGGTTTAAATGAAACGGTATCTATGGCATGTATTTTGAAACTGAGAAGTCTGATACATTAGGATGTGTTTTTGTTTAATAGTATTGCTTGAGAAAGAAGGATGTGGTTATGTTCTTTTATATTATGTCGCCTTTTTTTCCAGGTCCAGGGTTTGCTATGTAAAATGAGAAACTATTTTTTAACCTTTTTTATTTCTCTCCTTTGTAACAATATATATATATATATATATATATATATATATATATATATATATATATATATATATATATATATATATTTTTTTATTAGTGTTTAGGTTTTCATTTGAGTGTTATTAGGTAATATAGATTTTTGAATGTTAATAGCATTTATGTTGTTTATTTACTTGTGATGGTCCCTTGTATATGTTTAGTGCTTTTAAATGTCTGCGGATTAGTGTTCGGTATTGAACACATTTTTTAAGTAATCAAATTTGTAAATTAATTGGATCTAATATTGATTTAGAGCACATGACTAATCAGTGCTATTTAAGCTGTGTTTGGTCTTTTGGTTTTTGTCTGATGAAGTTTGTGTATCTAGCTGAAAGAAAAGCTTAATTAAATAAATTGTGAGCTTCACGTTTTACATTTTGTTTTGAGTTCAGTTCCTGGTGCACTTGTGTGTTTTTTGTTTGCCTTTTTAGTAGTTTGAGGATGTATTTTACCATAGTGAAATGATAAGACCACCTCCCCCCATCCACTCAATGCAATCTAGTATCCCTGTTGATGTCATCAATCTTAGAAGGGCATTCTAACCGCTTGTAAACATGTACGCCCTGGGGTGAGGCTTGTTGTTACATAGCCTACTGATGAACCCCCCCCCCACATACACTCATCGCAATCTAGTATCCCTGTTGATGTCCTCGATCTTAGGCCAGTCTACCTGTACATGTGTAATCTCTGTGGCGCGTCTTGTAATTGCGTAGTACTATAATGATGATTTGCACATAGGCAGGGGTTCTCATCCCAACACTGGCAACTGTGTGTGTGTGTGTGTGTGTGTGTGTGTGTGTGTGTGTGTGTGTGTGTGTCAGAGTGTGTGTTACTGTGTCTGTGAATCCCTGAGTGTGTGGGTGTGTTACTGTGTCTGTGAATCCCTGAGTGTGTGGGTGTGTATGTATATGCATCCTGTCATGAGAGTGGGTATTACTGCTTCCCAATGAGAAGACACATTTTCCACTGGCCTTTACCCTTGTCTGCTAAACCACTCTTGTACCTCCTTCCCGCTCCAGGTAACTATACCTGTGATGTCACCCACTGTGGATATGATGACTCTAGCCACAGTAGCTTACTACACAGCATTGATGCTCTTGGATCATTAGATCAGTAAACATGTTTGAAACTTGGGAGATTATAACTGTGATGTGGAAGCTACAAAGTGCATGCAGATATTGTCATACAGACCTGTGAGTAGTCTGCATTTGCATAAGGGACACTAACCGCAAACACTGACATCCCCCAGCACATGCAATTACACCTGAAAGAGGAAGGCAGAACATTAAGATCAACATGCAGTTACTGTTGTTACACATGATCCATACTGTCAAAAGTACAAAATACATTCTAAAACTGTAGTACATGGTATGTCTGCTCCCTGTCAACACTAAACAATTGTAATCTACAATTGTCTTCCTAGTATGTTCACCCTGTGCATCAGACCATATGAGCATGTCCCTGCACCAATGGTGTGGATGACAGGATGCAGCACAGGCATCATCATATGCACAGGGTGATAATGTTTGCCAGAGGCCTAGGCTGCACCATTGGATGACATCATGTGTGTGGGTTAGGGCCTTTGATCTCATTGGTGTGTGTGGATGTTATGCGTGTGTGTTGAGGTGCCCTACATTTGTTTCTGGTGTGTGCGTGTATGTATGCACACAGGTCTGGCATGTGGCTGGCCTACACAGGAGTATTATTGACAGCTGCAGACTGTACAGGGCAGGTTTCACAGTTCACTGTGTCCAGGCACGACCACGTGACCTGCACCTGCCAGGAGTTGCACAGGTACTACCAGGCAGAGGTCCAGATTGGGTACTGTCTGATGACACATGTCCACTGGAACCGTGTCCCTGTTGGGACCATCCAGGACCATGTGCATGTGGCCTGCTGTGTCCTGGTGTGGACAGCACAGCACCAGATGCACTGCTGCTATTACCACCACTATGGGAGTGGGCATGTGAAGTAGCATGTTCACGTAGACCTTCAACAGGTGATGTAGCTGACTTACGTCCACGTGCCCGACACCTCACTCCCACCAGATGTTCTAGCACAGACATTCCACGCTCAAGGATTGACATGCCATGGTCAAGGACTCCCACCATGTCATCCAATCGTCTATCCAAAACATCTGCAAGATGATGGTGAGCATTTGCAATTGCCTGGATGTTGTCAGTTAAAGAATGGACAGCAGCCCTCTGAAGCCCCAGACCTTCTTTGCTGTGCTGTTCAGCTTGTGGCTGTGCCTCCATTACAGCCTGAAACATGCGTCTGGTGACACCAGCTGATGTGCTATATCTTGCAGGGGCATATTGGCCAGAGGTCCTCCTACGAGCAGCACTGGGCACATGCCTGTGTGGGACATCACCAGTCAGTTGGCTGGAATCATGATGTGCAGGCACACCTTCCATAGTCTCCACACTTTTCTGTTCCATGCTACCACCCGCCAACTGTCCTTCCTCTATGGCCACTGGTGATGGGGTATGTGTAGGCATGAGAACTGTGTGCGGGGATGAGGAGGATGCAGGAGGAATGGCAATCAATGGCACAGATTCAGCCACTGACAACCCTGCCTGTGCCTCAATCATACTTTCATCATCACTGCTAGAGTCTGTGGGGACACTAACGTCAGGTGGACTGCAGGTGGGCAGCGTACCTACATCAACACCTGTGAGGGGCAGACAAGAACTGTACATTACAAGTTATACAGCACAGTAGACA
Source organism: Protopterus annectens (assembly GCF_019279795.1). Classification (NCBI taxonomy): domain Eukaryota; kingdom Metazoa; phylum Chordata; order Ceratodontiformes; family Protopteridae; genus Protopterus; species Protopterus annectens. The sequence continues at coordinate 1,124,804,847 of NC_056744.1, forward strand.
CAGACAGGCACAGACAGACAGACACAGACACAGACACATGCTATAGCACCCAACAGCATGCAACATGCATGTGATATGGCAGAAGGCATTCAGCTTAGACAATTATAGTGGTAACACCACAAAAGGATAAAATGGTGCTAAAATGTGGTGCTTTCTACAATTATAGTGGTAGCTATCATACATCCCTGAGTTGCACACAACAGCATTCATGTGTTATAGCAGACGTCATGCACCTTACACAATTATAGTAGTAGTTAGCATATATCCCTATGTTGCACCATTTGTGTTAGTAGGTTATGCCCCAAACCTGCAACACAATGCATGCACTATGCACTGTTGCACCACACTGCCATGTTTTATGCAACATACCCCACATGTTAACAGACCATTACTGACCATTGTACATCTGCCACTGATGCTTTGTGTTGGCCACTGCCCCTATGCGTGAGGAGGACATGAGCAGAAGGGTATGTTGAGTGAATACTATGTTTACCTGAGCCCTAACTTGCATATCTCCCCCAAAGCAGTGCATGTCTGTTCAACATTATTCCGCTTACCCCTGATCTGAGTCTACAGACAATGTGCATGTGGCAGTACACACATGTTTGACATGACTGTCCCTACTTTGCAGTGGTGCCACAGACCAGCACTGGTTAACAGTACACCAGCTTGATGTGTGGCATGTGACCTTGCCAATCACATGTAGTATGACATGTTTTCTGCTGATGTGTTGAATGACATGCATACATGTTTAACACAATGGTGTCCTTTCAAATATACAGTGAGGTAATTATGCCCCAATGCAGGGACGTGTTATACTAACATGGACCTTCAGCTGACGCAATGTTGTCAGTCCTCCCTACAGATATGCAGTGACATACTGCACATTGAGCTGATGTGCATAATCATTGCAGGGCATCATGTGGCTTCACTATTGCTACACAGTGTGAGTTACAGACACAATTCATAGCCATGACTGTGTTCAGATACAATACATATCTAATGTGGAAAGTGACCCACGTCACTGAGGTGTATACACACTAAACCCTAATGTGGAATGTGTGACACAGGTTACTGAAGGGTATACAGATGACACCCCTGCACATCTGTAGCCATATTGCTGATGCCTGGCAACTATGCCCAGACATGTGTAACCTAGCAGTACTCCATGCCCCACATGCTGTCTGTGTACCTCACACACATCAGGAGCAAACATGACAGTGATGTCTGACACCAGCAAGGTGAATGTACTGTATCTGTGGACTGATGTGGTTGTATGTGTATGTTGTGCAACACATGTATGTATTTGGATACTGTAAAGGTGAATGCTTTCATATCATGACACACTCAATATGTTCAAGACATGTTATGTGGTGGTTTGATGTCATGCCTACACAAGGTGTGCACAGGCCTGTATGATGTTTAGTGTTTCACATCTGCAATATCACCATTATACAAAGGCCATAGTTGTATTGTGTTGAGCCAATGTACAACAGGGTGTACACACATGTACATCATTTCTACTGTATGTGTTGCTTCATGTCTCTGGCCATCCTCCATGGCCATGTGTAAACATGTTTTGTCCAATGGTTGTGATGGGCATCTATTTCACATGTCAGTGTTGTCCCATTTGACATACACCCATAGATGTCATATGCTCCACTGAGGACAGGGTTATGCAGACAAAGGGTGGTATGTTTGGGATGTGAGATATCATGTTTTGCAGGATAGTTAAGCAGTGTTGCAGTCAGCCCACTAAATGTCATGGACATGTCAGATAGCACATGACATTGTGTGACATTCATAGCAAGGGTATAATCCACAAGGGTGAATCCTGTGGGCCTGTCATACTCCAGCTCCAAAACATTTAGAGTGTGTGCACACATATGCTCTCTGTATAGTACTGTTTGTTTTCCCCACATGTGTAATGCTGATCTGTAGTACATGTCCCTACAGTGAACCACACCTCCACCATTGTATTCACAGCTGTCCACACATCTGGCAATGACAGTTTGTAAGGTTTAGTGTAGGTGTTTTATATAGTCTTCAATTATTCCACATGGGTAACCACTGTGATGCATTCTAGGTCTGACCTGTATATATTAACAGGGCCACAATACATTATGTGTACTTGTGTTAAATGGCCACATGGCAGATAACATGCAATTAATATGATCTGTGCATTATCAAGCCTGATAAATAATAACAATCTCACCTGCAACAGGCTGCTGTCACTGTGAAATGCCAGAGGTACCTAAATAGGAGTGTCACAGCAGTAAGATCATTATCCACACCTGTGTGATAGCTACAGGGTGCAATGTGCATGTTAGCACATAAGCCAGTGCAATAGAATATACTATGGAGTATGCACATCTGTGCATACATAGAGTAGCAAACTATAGTATGCGGTATGTGTGCATACATGTCTTGCATATGATGCTACATTACATATTGTACAGTAATACATGTAACTATATGAAATATAGTTGCGTTATATGTGCAGTAGTGCCTTACCAGGCAACTCCAGGCTCAGTGGTTGTGAAACACAAACCTCCACAATACCAGCTAAAGCTTGTGGATGGAGTTCTGCAGGTGTCCTCATGTTGGCCAGTAGCTCCTCAGTACATGTGAGTGGGGACTGGGTGAGTGGCCCCCCCACCTGTTGCGCCTTGTTCCCTGGCGATTGCATTTGCACGCTGTTTTGCCCATCTAATGATGTCAGTGCAGTGTCGGCACACTTGCTGATAGGTGCGATTGTGGCCGCCAACATCATTTACCCTCCTGTGCAGTTCCTCCCACTGGGCATCCCGCTGCTGTGCATCCTGTGGCACATGGCTGAAGAGTGTTACATGGTTGTCGAGGAGGTATGGAATGAGGACCTCATCCTCCAAGCAGGTGTATGGTGGCAGCCTGGCACACGGCATACCTGGAAGACATAATGATGGAGACAGGTCACAGTAACTCACAGAGAAGTACAGACGTACAGCTGAACATACATGTGTATCACATTTATTAAGATTACAAATATGTCTTTGAAAATCTACATGACACTAACACCACTGACATGTTTAACTCACACATTTGACATGTACTGGTGATTTGATGTTATCGCCATATATGTGTGTGTCAAGTGATAACATTGCTCATACTCCGTGTGGATGTGGTCTTGATGTGAGCATGTCTGTTTGCCTGTACTGGTGTCTTTACCTATCAGCACATGCCTGGATGTATTCACATTAATGCAATAGACCGTAATGCTGTGTATATGTCACATATATTGTCATACACAGCCTTAAGGGACATGACCTGTGACCCTGCAGACTTGCTCACGGAAAGTTTTACATGTATATGTTTTGCCATATACATCTACATGGCACTGTACAGCAGTTTAGCATCCTGCCATGTATTACCTGTGTTGCACATGCACAATGGCTAGCTTGATGGTATTTGCAGGGTTGGATATCAACTAGAGCATGTGTGGTCATAGTGAACTAGTAGGCTATATGCCCTGGACCCTTTATGAGCCTAGGCTGAAATGTTACCTAGCTGTAGCCAACAGGCAGTTATGTTTCAGTGGCCAGTTCAAGCAGTGCCACAGAACTGATTCACAGGGTTCCTGATATATTTGCCATGCGGTCATCACACCATGTCTCTAAGAGGAGCAATGTGCAGCTTTGCTGGACAGGGATGTATAGTATGGCAGGAGTATGTAAAGTGTATGGGAAATGGATCTGTCAGGCATGTTCTGATCCTTGTACTAGAAAGGTGGATGTCCATGAAGTATGTGTTTATCTGAAATCAGAATGTGTAAGTGTAGCATGTCCAACATCTCTGTATTGGGCATGGCTTTATTCAGGGTAGGCATCATGCTACATAGAGCTAGGGATTGGGAAGGCCGGAGTAGGCCATCTGAACATGGCCAATAACCCTTAAAGAATATATGTGATCTATTATGGGTCACTTGAGTGTTAAGTATGGCTGAACAATGATCTCTATATTCATGGATGGCACCCTGTCATGATTAGGGGTGCCACTTATGACTACTTGACTGGTGTGGTGAAGTAACTATCAAAGGAAAGACTACTGTCCAGCTGCATCCCATACACACACAGTTTCCATTATGTTGACTGCTGCCTAGGTGGTAGTTCATGGGTACATGGTTTTTAACATAGGGGATGACAATGCAATACTTAGCTGTCAGAGTGTGGCCATGCATCACACACCACACATCTGACCCACAAAGGCCCTTCTGTATGTTGCCCGCAACACTCATTGAGTCAACTATTGTTCCTAGTTCATAGTCATTTGCAAACTTCAGTAGGCAGATGCCTTCTGTGTTAGTCTGTGTGGTATAGATAACAATGAAGGGGAGTACCAGGAATTAACCCTGTATTACTGTAGCTGACACTGGTTTCATGTGCATGTATTAGTCAGACACCTTCTGTAGTGTTGGTTCTGCCAGCAGTCCAGTTGCCAACCATTCCTGTGACATAGGAATATACACCTAGTTTACTGAGTGTAGCTGGAACACAGTATGGGTGATGGTGTCCTAAGACCTGGCAAGGTCATGATATGCTGTGTGAGTCAACCTTACTGTCATCTACATCTGTACTGACTACATCAAATAAGTTGATCAAGGTTCATGGCCTTGCAGACCAGACTCAGCAGGGTAGTAGTGCACTATTTCCCATTATCAGTGGTGTCTCCCCCTTTGTGGGGTGTGATAACTGTCGCTGTGCACCATTCAGTGCATACACAGTCTGACATGGAGCTATGATTGAACATGATGTGTATGTGGAGAGCAAATTGTTCTGACATTTGTGTAGGATACACCCTGGGATGTTGACAGGTCCCATGCAAGCTGTGTGTATGGCTTTAGAGAGTGCAGCTTGTACCTGCATAGTTGTTATTACAGGGGCTCTGTAGTGTACATGGATATATAAATATGTGTACCTGTTGGGGGGAGGTGAGTGTGGGATTAGGTTATCCAAGACCCTATCTGGATGAACAGGTGCTATTTCTGTAGGTGCAGTACTTCCCATGCCATAGTGCTGTGCAGCACGGCAGGTCTTGTTGCTGCCATTATGATTCATGACAGCTATAGAATGCTCTGTGGTTGGCCTCATAATATGTGGCTGATTAGTTTCACATTAGCTTTGTGTGGATTTATATGGTGTATCTGCATCTTACTGAGGCTGACCAGGGATCACCTCCACTCATGTGTGTTCACTCTGACAACAGTTACTACCTTCTGTGGTACAGTTTAAAGCAGGGTACCACCAGTTTGCCTTCCTGTTTGTGGGGTTAAATCTTGGTTCTGTTTCAATGGCACAATCACTGCACTTATGTGAGTGCTTAAAGTGCATTTGTGTAGGATTCAGCATTTGCACATGCATTGTCCATCTGCATGGGTGCCATGACAGTCACCACTTCACTCTTAAGAAGCATAACATTGGCTTTGGAGACTGACTATGTGTAGCATACTGTTAACCCTGTTTGTGTGACTATGGTGATCCAGGTCATTGGGGTTGATGAAATCCAGCATGCATTGAGACAGGTGTTGGTACATGAGTCTTCCCAGTTCATAATGGGATAGTTGAGAGTAGCCATTAATATGTTTTTCTGTCTCAAACCTAATATTCCCCATTACAGCACAATATGACAGTTGGGAATTCTGAGGCATGGTGGGTTATCTGTCGCAAGGTGCAATTTGGATTCCACTTTGGCACAAAGATAGTTGCTCAGCATACTGCATCTGAAGTTATGCAAGTGCAACTAGTGTGGGGGTGTACATATCCTTCAGGAATATGGACACACCTGTGGTCCGTGTGTTCCAATAAAGGATAATGGGCAAAAGGTGAGGTATGTGTTATAACATGGTCATGCAGGGATGCTCTCCAGAGCATTGAGCTATATCTCAGTCACTGCAAAGATATGTTCTCTGTGTTAAGGATTGACGTAAGTGAGTCCATACTGAGTTTCTGAAATGTATCATTGAGTAGCGAGACCCGCAGTTTATTGCATGGCTGTCCCTGTAACAGCAGTGGACTTTCACTGGAACTTTGCATGATGAAGGCATTATAGGGGAAGCATGAGCCCTAGCCAGTATCCAGATTCCCAGGGGTAACAGGTGCAGGCCCTGTCTGGCAAAGCATCATGGTCTGTCCACCATGTTATCCCAGGCAGAGAGCTACTGGATACCCTTTGAATTACACCAGTACATTAGACAATTGTGGAATACAATCCTTTTGTCTCTGTACTGCAGTATCATTCTGGCCAATGGCAGAATGCTACCCAGGCCTTGGGACATACCTGCATGGGCTACAAGACCTGACACTTCCTACATGTGTGTTTCCATGCAATCCAGGCTACTGCATCACAGGTCCTGCACAACAACATGGAATATGCCAGAGCCATGTGTATAGTTCAAAAGGTGGTCTCAGTGTATGAGTATGTGGCTAATCATGGCAGACAGGCAGCTGACAGTATGTTTGCCCTCGTATAGCTTGGTGTGTAACATAGTGCTAGAGTTTGCATTCACAAATGTTGGGCATGTTTCTGGCCACGTGTTCTGAGGTGTGGCACAATTATGCAAACTATGTCATACCATTTTTGTATTTTGTTGTCTGTCTATTCCAGCTTGGGAGGTCTCTTGCTTGGCCAGATACTTAGAAGCCTCTGTGAATGTGTGTGATTTCTGGTGGTATGTGTGGGTGTCCTTACTGTGTTCTGGTAAGGGTATGTGTTGGTTGTGGTAATGAGATGCATGTGTTAACCTACACCTCATGACTGTCCAGTCCAGTCATGGCTGTAGACTGGACTGCCTTCCAGCTTACCCCTGTAGCTGCATCCCAGACAATGTGTGGGGTTGGTGTTAGGTGGGTTCGGCAGTGTGCATGGCATAGAGATTACATTCCCCCAGGATGGCCACATACACAAAGCTGACATTAGTAAACACCAGTAGCTGACTAGTGGACATGCCTGTATGAGCATTCAGTACTACAAGTACCAAGTACTGTATTTAGTTTACTTATTGCTTATGAAGATGTTTTAGACAGTGATGCTCACAAGTAAATATTTCTGTTATGGATGTGGCAGCACTGGCTATTACAGAAACGTAGTAGCTACCTTTAGCAGCAATCCTCCTCTGAGGAGCACATCACATCCTGATAGCTGATTATAGATGATGCAAGTGTCAACAGGTCTGTATCTTTTTCTGGGTATATACTCACATATCCACTGGAACCATAAGCTCTGTTGGTCACAGACACCCACTCCCCAAACAGAGTCAAGTATCAATAGACTCTACTGCCACTATCAACATGATCAGGATATAATCAGATAGTGTAAGACATCACCTATGAAACAGCTATTACACATGGGCAGCGGTCTCCTACATCTTACACTCCTACTGCAGATGTTACACTGGAGTTAAAGATGATATGCAACCTGTTTCATTACCAGTGCTGTGCACAACCTTACATACAGTATTTGCAAGCGGCTGTTAGGTTGGCAATGAGAGGTTAGGCTGCACAAACCTGAAAGTTCAACCAGTGTGTCTCTACTCCTAATATCCACTCTATGTAGGTGTGCACATAGCCATTTGGGCCAGCCCTGTAACAAGAGTCACTACACATCTGCATAACATGTACACATGCACAGCTGTTATTGCTTGCAAACGATACTAGAGAGGTGGATATTGCATGTCTTATGTGCATGGATAGTTACCTAGCTCTTCCAATTTTCTTTGCTATCATGCTGCTAAACTGTCAGATGAATACAAATCATATGTATCCTGTTATTGAGTATTGTAATTGCCAATAGACATAACTAATGTTTGCATAACATAACAGAAATGCTATGTAAAATGGAATACAGATCTGCCTAAAATACTGTAAATTACACAGTTATCGGCACAATATCCCACAATGCAAATCATATTTGCACAGTAAGCCCACCTTTGACATGTTCATCTCACTAATACACCCACACGTATGTCTACTGTTACAATATATCAGCATATACTATCCCATTATAGCACATACTTGTTGGACCAACCTGACACTGACAGTGGCTGGAAAAGAATTGGCTATATACCCAAGCAGAGCTCCACGTGGTCCTGCAGAGGGGTCCTGGCAACAGAGAACTGAAAGAAGCGACCACTTTCCTGATTTAAGTACTTTTTGGCTTTTTTTATCTGCATTGTCCTCTCTGGCTTTCATTTAATAAGATATAACTGTTGTTGTGTTTTTCTGCTGTATTCTAAAGTATCTGCACTTAAAAGTAGCATTTTGGTCGACTCTGGTCGAATAATACTGTTTTTTTGCTAATTTAATTGCTGAGGCTGCTCACTAAAGTGTGCTAGCCTGTGTTAATCGATTTTACTGTTTGCCTAACTGCATTTCTGTGTTCTTTTCTAAAAACAAAACAAAACAAAAAAAATACTCCTTGTTTTCCGCCTTTGCTCGACTAGTTAAGACCAGTATACAGGCTTTGCTGTATTCTGGGCTGTGTGTAGTTCCTGTGTTGGCCATTGCCTTACTTGGATAGAAGGAAGTTTCTGAGCTCACCAGTGGGAGTGGGGAGCCTTGAGCAGCCTATCTGTCCCTGGGGGAAGTGATCTCAGCACTTGAGCTGTAATTCATTGGTTGCCTTGGACCATTTCTAGCTCTTTTCAAGTTCCCTGTATAAAAATCCGCCTCAGGGCGGTTTTTTTGGCTATATACCCAAGCAGAGCTCCACGTGGTCCTGCAGAGGGGTCCTGGCTACAGAGAACTGAAAGAAGCGACCACTTTCCTGATTTAAGTACTTTTTGGCTTTTTTTATCTGCATTGTCCTCTCTGGCTTTCATTTAATAAGATACAACTGTTTTTGTGTTTTTCTGCTGTATTCTAAAGTATCTGCACTTAAAAGTAGCATTTTGGTCGACTCTGGTCGAATATTACTGTTTTTTTGCTAATTTAATTGCTGAGGCTGCTCACTAAAGTGTGCTAGCCTGTGTTAATCGATTTTACTGTTTGCCTAACTGCATTTCTGTGTTCTTTTCTAAAAAAAACAAAAAACAAAAAAAAAATACTCCTTGTTTTCCCGCCTTTGCTCGACTAGTTAAGACCAGTATACAGGCTTTGCTGTATTCTGGGCTGTGTGTAGTTCCTGTGTTGGCCATTGCCTTACTTGGATAGAAGGAAGTTTCTGAGCTCACCAGTGGGAGTGGGGAGCCTTGAGCAGCCTATCTGTCCCTGGGGGAAGTGATCTCAGCACTTGAGCTGTAATTCATTGGTTGCCTTGGACCATTTCTAGCTCTTTTCAAGTTCCCTGTATAAAAATCCGCCTCAGGGCGTTTTTTTTTGGCTATATACCCAAGCAGAGCTCCACGTGGTCCTGCAGAGGGGTCCTGGCTACAGAGAACTGAAAGAAGCGACCACTTTCCTGATTTAAGTACTTTTTGGCTTTTTTTATCTGCATTGTCCTCTCTGGCTTTCATTTAATAAGATACAACTGTTTTGTGTTTTTCTGCTGTATTCTAAAGTATCTGCACTTAAAAGTAGGTTTTTGGTCGACTCTGGTCGAATATTACTGTTTTTTTGCTAATTTAATTGCTGAGGCTGCTCACTAAAGTGTGCTAGCCTGTGTTAATCGATTTTACTGTTTGCCTAACTGCATTTCTGTGTTCTTTTCTAAAAACAAAAACAAAAAAAATACTCCTTGTTTTCCCGCCTTTGCTCGACTAGTTAAGACCAGTATACAGGCTTTGCTGTATTCTGGGCTGTGTGTAGTTCCTGTGTTGGCCATTGCCTTACTTGGATAGAAGGAAGTTTCTGAGCTCACCAGTGGGAGTGGGGAGCCTTGAGCAGCCTATCTGTCCCTGGGGGAAGTGATCTCAGCACTTGAGCTGTAATTCATTGGTTGCCTTGGACCATTTCTAGCTCTTTTCAAGTTCCCTGTATAAAAATCCGCCTCAGGGCGTTTTTTGGCTATATACCCAAGCAGAGCTCCACGTGGTCCTGCAGAGGGGTCCTGGCTACAGAGAACTGAAAGAAGCGACCACTTTCCTGATTTAAGTACTTTTTGGCCTTTTTTATCTGCATTGTCCTCTCTGGCTTTCATTTAATAAGATACAACTGTTTTTGTGTTTTTCTGCTGTATTCTAAAGTATCTGCACTTAAAAGTAGCATTTTGGTCGACTCTGGTCGAATATTACTGTTTTTTGCTAATTTAATTGCTGAGGCTGCTCACTAAAGTGTGCTAGCCTGTGTTAATCGATTTTACTGTTTGCCTAACTGCATTTCTGTGTTCTTTTCTAAAAAAAAAAAAAAATACTCCTTGTTTTCCCGCCTTTGCTCGACTAGTTAAGACCAGTATACAGGCTTTGCTGTATTCTGGGCTGTGTGTAGTTCCTGTGTTGGCCATTGCCTTACTTGGATAGAAGGAAGTTTCTGAGCTCACCAGTGGGAGTGGGGAGCCTTGAGCAGCCTATCTGTCCCTGGGGGAAGTGATCTCAGCACTTGAGCTGTAATTCATTGGTTGCCTTGGACCATTTCTAGCTCTTTTCAAGTTCCCTGTATAAAAATCCGCCTCAGGGCGTTTTTTTGGCTATATACCCAAGCAGAGCTCCACGTGGTCCTGCAGAGGGGTCCTGGCTACAGAGAACTGAAAGAAGCGACCACTTTCCTGATTTAAGTACTTTTTGGCTTTTTTTATCTGCATTGTCCTCTCTGGCTTTCATTTAATAAGATACAACTGTTTTTGTGTTTTTCTGCTGTATTCTAAAGTATCTGCACTTAAAAGTAGCATTTTGGTCGACTCTGGTCGAATATTACTGTTTTTTGCTAATTTAATTGCTGAGGCTGCTCACTAAAGTGTGCTAGCCTGTGTTAATCGATTTTACTGTTTGCCTAACTGCATTTCTGTGTTCTTTTCTAAAAACAAAAACAAAAAAAAATACTCCTTGTTTTCCGCCTTTGCTCGACTAGTTAAGACCAGTATACAGGCTTTGCTGTATTCTGGGCTGTGTGTAGTTCCTGTGTTGGCCATTGCCTTACTTGGATAGAAGGAAGTTTCTGAGCTCACCAGTGGGAGTGGGGAGCCTTGAGCAGCCTATCTGTCCCTGGGGGAAGTGATCTCAGCACTTGAGCTGTAATTCATTGGTTGCCTTGGACCATTTCTAGCTCTTTTCAAGTTCCCTGTATAAAAATCCGCCTCAGGGCGGTTTTTTTGGCTATATACCCAAGCAGAGCTCCACGTGGTCCTGCAGAGGGGTCCTGGCTACAGAGAACTGAAAGAAGCGACCACTTTCCTGATTTAAGTACTTTTTGGCTTTTTCTATCTGCATTGTCCTCTCTGGCTTTCATTTAATAAGATACAACTGTTTTTGTGTTTTTCTGCTGTATTCTAAAGTATCTGCACTTAAAAGTAGCATTTTGGTCGACTCTGGTCGAATATTACTGTTTTTTTGCTAATTTAATTGCTGAGGCTGCTCACTAAAGTGTGCTAGCCTGTGTTAATCGATTTTACTGTTTGCCTAACTGCATTTCTGTGTTCTTTTCTAAAAACAAAAACAAAAAAAATACTCCTTGTTTTCCCGCCTTTGCTCGACTAGTTAAGACCAGTATACAGGCTTTGCTGTATTCTGGGCTGTGTGTAGTTCCTGTGTTGGCCATTGCCTTACTTGGATAGAAGGAAGTTTCTGAGCTCACCAGTGGGAGTGGGGAGCCTTGAGCAGCCTATCTGTCCCTGGGGGAAGTGATCTCAGCACTTGAGCTGTAATTCATTGGTTGCCTTGGACCATTTCTAGCTCTTTTCAAGTTCCCTGTATAAAAATCCGCCTCAGGGCGTTTTTTTGGCTATATACCCAAGCAGAGCTCCACGTGGTCCTGCAGAGGGGTCCTGGCTACAGAGAACTGAAAGAAGCGACCACTTTCCTGATTTAAGTACTTTTTGGCTTTTTTTATCTGCATTGTCCTCTCTGGCTTTCATTTAATAAGATACAACTGTTTTTGTGTTTTTCTGCTGTATTCTAAAGTATCTGCACTTAAAAGTAGCATTTTGGTCGACTCTGGTCGAATATTACTGTTTTTTGCTAATTTAATTGCTGAGGCTGCTCACTAAAGTGTGCTAGCCTGTGTTAATCGATTTTACTGTTTGCCTAACTGCATTTCTGTGTTCTTTTCTAAAAACAAAAACAAAAAAAATACTCCTTGTTTTCCGCCTTTGCTCGACTAGTTAAGACCAGTATACAGGCTTTGCTGTATTCTGGGCTGTGTGTAGTTCCTGTGTTGGCCATTGCCTTACTTGGATAGAAGGAAGTTTCTGAGCTCACCAGTGGGAGTGGGGAGCCTTGAGCAGCCTATCTGTCCCTGGGGGAAGTGATCTCAGCACTTGAGCTGTAATTCATTGGTTGCCTTGGACCATTTCTAGCTCTTTTCAAGTTCCCTGTATAAAAATCCGCCTCAGGGCGTTTTTTTGGCTATATACCCAAGCAGAGCTCCACGTGGTCCTGCAGAGGGGTCCTGGCTACAGAGAACTGAAAGAAGCGACCACTTTCCTGATTTAAGTACTTTTGGCTTTTTATCTGCATTGTCCTCTCTGGCTTTCATTTAATAAGATACAACTGTTTTTGTGTTTTTCTGCTGTATTCTAAAGTATCTGCACTTAAAAGTAGCATTTTGGTCGACTCTGGTCGAATATTACTGTGTTTTTTGCTAATTTAATTGCTGAGGCTGCTCACTAAAGTGTGCTAGCCTGTGTTAATCGATTCTACTGTTTGCCTAACTGCATTTCTGTGTTCTTCTCTAAAAAAAACAAAAAACAAAAAAAAATACTCCTTGTTTTCCCGCCTTTGCTCGACTAGTTAAGACCAGTATACAGGCTTTGCTGTATTCTGGGCTGTGTGTAGTTCCTGTGTTGGCCATTGCCTTACTTGGATAGAAGGAAGTTTCTGAGCTCACCAGTGGGAGTGGGGAGCCTTGAGCAGCCTATCTGTCCCTGGGGAAGTGATCTCAGCACTTGAGCTGTAATTCATTGGTTGCCTTGGACCATTTCTAGCTCTTTTCAAGTTCCCTGTATAAAAATCCGCCTCAGGGCGTTTTTTGGCTATATACCCAAGCAGAGCTCCACGTGGTCCTGCAGAGGGGTCCTGGCTACAGAGAACTGAAAGAAGCGACCACTTTCCTGATTTAAGTACTTTTTGGCTTTTTTTATCTGCATTGTCCTCTCTGGCTTTCATTTAATAAGATACAACTGTTTTTGTGTTTTTCTGCTGTATTCTAAAGTATCTGCACTTAAAAGTAGCATTTTGGTCGACTCTGGTCGAATATTACTGTTTTTTGCTAATTTAATTGCTGAGGCTGCTCACTAAAGTGTGCTAGCCTGTGTTAATCGATTTTACTGTTTGCCTAACTGCATTTCTGTGTTCTTTTCTAAAAAACAAAAAAAAAAATACTCCTTGTTTTCCCGCCTTTGCTCGACTAGTTAAGACCAGTATACAGGCTTTGCTGTATTCTGGGCTGTGTGTAGTTCCTGTGTTGGCCATTGCCTTACTTGGATAGAAGGAAGTTTCTGAGCTCACCAGTGGGAGTGGGGAGCCTTGAGCAGCCTATCTGTCCCTGGGGGAAGTGATCTCAGCACTTGAGCTGTAATTCATTGGTTGCCTTGGACCATTTCTAGCTCTTTTCAAGTTCCCTGTATAAAAATCCGCCTCAGGGCGGTTTTTTTGGCTATATACCCAAGCAGAGCTCCACGTGGTCCTGCAGAGGGGTCCTGGCTACAGAGAACTGAAAGAAGCGACCACTTTCCTGATTTAAGTACTTTTTGGCAATTTTTATCTGCATTGTCCTCTCTGGCTTTCATTTAATAAGATACAACTGTTTTTGTGTTTTTCTGCTGTATTCTAAAGTATCTGCACTTAAAAGTAGCATTTTGGTCGACTCTGGTCGAATATTACTGTTTTTTGCTAATTTAATTGCTGAGGCTGCTCACTAAAGTGTGCTAGCCTGTGTTAATCGATTTTACTGTTTGCCTAACTGCATTTCTGTGTTCTTTTCTAAAAACAAAAACAAAAAAAATACTCCTTGTTTTCCGCCTTTGCTCGACTAGTTAAGACCAGTATACAGGCTTTGCTGTATTCTGGGCTGTGTGTAGTTCCTGTGTTGGCCATTGCCTTACTTGGATAGAAGGAAGTTTCTGAGCTCACCAGTGGGAGTGGGGAGCCTTGAGCAGCCTATCTGTCCCTGGTGGAAGTGATCTCAGCACTTGAGCTGTAATTCATTGGTTGCCTTGGACCATTTCTAGCTCTTTTCAAGTTCCCTGTATAAAAATCCGCCTCAGGGCGGTTTTTTTGGCTATATACCCAAGCAGAGCTCCACGTGGTCCTGCAGAGGGGTCCTGGCTACAGAGAACTGAAAGAAGCGACCACTTTCCTGATTTAAGTACTTTTTGGCTTTTTTTATCTGCATTGTCCTCTCTGGCTTTCATTTAATAAGATACAACTGTTTTGTGTTTTTCTGCTGTATTCTAAAGTATCTGCACTTAAAAGTAGGTTTTTGGTCGACTCTGGTCGAATATTACTGTTTTTTTGCTAATTTAATTGCTGAGGCTGCTCACTAAAGTGTGCTAGCCTGTGTTAATCGATTTTACTGTTTGCCTAACTGCATTTCTGTGTTCTTTTCTAAAAACAAAAACAAAAAAAAATACTCCTTGTTTTCCGCCTTTGCTCGACTAGTTAAGACCAGTATACAGGCTTTGCTGTATTCTGGGCTGTGTGTAGTTCCTGTGTTGGCCATTGCCTTACTTGGATAGAAGGAAGTTTCTGAGCTCACCAGTGGGAGTGGGGAGCCTTGAGCAGCCTATCTGTCCCTGGGGGAAGTGATCTCAGCACTTGAGCTGTAATTCATTGGTTGCCTTGGACCATTTCTAGCTCTTTTCAAGTTCCCTGTATAAAAATCCGCCTCAGGGCGTTTTTTGGCTATATACCCAAGCAGAGCTCCACGTGGTCCTGCAGAGGGGTCCTGGCTACAGAGAACTGAAAGAAGCGACCACTTTCCTGATTTAAGTACTTTTTGGCTTTTTATCTGCATTGTCCTCTCTGGCTTTCATTTAATAAGATACAACTGTTTTTGTGTTTTTCTGCTGTATTCTAAAGTATCTGCACTTAAAAGTAGCATTTTGGTCGACTCTGGTCGAATATTACTGTTTTTTGCTAATTTAATTGCTGAGGCTGCTCACTAAAGTGTGCTAGCCTGTGTTAATCGATTTTACTGTTTGCCTAACTGCATTTCTGTGTTCTTTTCTAAAAACAAAAACAAAAAAAAATACTCCTTGTTTTCCGCCTTTGCTCGACTAGTTAAGACCAGTATACAGGCTTTGCTGTATTCTGGGCTGTGTGTAGTTCCTGTGTTGGCCATTGCCTTACTTGGATAGAAGGAAGTTTCTGAGCTCACCAGTGGGAGTGGGGAGCCTTGAGCAGCCTATCTGTCCCTGGGGGAAGTGATCTCAGCACTTGAGCTGTAATTCATTGGTTGCCTTGGACCATTTCTAGCTCTTTTCAAGTTCCCTGTATAAAAATCCGCCTCAGGGCGTTTTTTTGGCTATATACCCAAGCAGAGCTCCACGTGGTCCTGCAGAGGGGTCCTGGCTACAGAGAACTGAAAGAAGCGACCACTTTCCTGATTTAAGTACTTTTGGCTTTTTATCTGCATTGTCCTCTCTGGCTTTCATTTAATAAGATACAACTGTTTTTGTGTTTTTCTGCTGTATTCTAAAGTATCTGCACTTAAAAGTAGCATTTTGGTCGACTCTGGTCGAATATTACTGTTTTTGCTAATTTAATTGCTGAGGCTGCTCACTAAAGTGTGCTAGCCTGTGTTAATCGATTTTACTGTTTGCCTAACTGCATTTCTGTGTTCTTTTCTAAAAACAAAAACAAAAAAAAATACTCCTTGTTTTCCGCCTTTGCTCGACTAGTTAAGACCAGTATACAGGCTTTGCTGTATTCTGGGCTGTGTGTAGTTCCTGTGTTGGCCATTGCCTTACTTGGATAGAAGGAAGTTTCTGAGCTCACCAGTGGGAGTGGGGAGCCTTGAGCAGCCTATCTGTCCCTGGGGGAAGTGATCTCAGCACTTGAGCTGTAATTCATTGGTTGCCTTGGACCATTTCTAGCTCTTTTCAAGTTCCCTGTATAAAAATCCGCCTCAGGGCGGTTTTTTTGGCTATATACCCAAGCAGAGCTCCACGTGGTCCTGCAGAGGGGTCCTGGCTACAGAGAACTGAAAGAAGCGACCACTTTCCTGATTTAAGTACTTTTTGGCTTTTTATCTGCATTGTCCTCTCTGGCTTTCATTTAATAAGATACAACTGTTTTTGTGTTTTCTGCTGTATTCTAAAGTATCTGCACTTAAAAGTAGCATTTTGGTCGACTCTGGTCGAATATTACTGTTTTTTTGCTAATTTAATTGCTGAGGCTGCTCACTAAAGTGTGCTAGCCTGTGTTAATCGATTTTACTGTTTGCCTAACTGCATTTCTGTGTTCTTTTCTAAAAAAAACAAAAAACAAAAAAAAATACTCCTTGTTTTCCGCCTTTGCTCGACTAGTTAAGACCAGTATACAGGCTTTGCTGTATTCTGGGCTGTGTGTAGTTCCTGTGTTGGCCATTGCCTTACTTGGATAGAAGGAAGTTTCTGAGCTCACCAGTGGGAGTGGGGAGCCTTGAGCAGCCTATCTGTCCCTGGGGGAAGTGATCTCAGCACTTGAGCTGTAATTCATTGGTTGCCTTGGACCATTTCTAGCTCTTTTCAAGTTCCCTGTATAAAAATCCGCCTCAGGGCGTTTTTTGGCTATATACCCAAGCAGAGCTCCACGTGGTCCTGCAGAGGGGTCCTGGCTACAGAGAACTGAAAGAAGCGACCACTTTCCTGATTTAAGTACTTTTGGCTTTTTATCTGCATTGTCCTCTCTGGCTTTCATTTAATAAGATACAACTGTTTTTGTGTTTTTCTGCTGTATTCTAAAGTATCTGCACTTAAAAGTAGCATTTTGGTCGACTCTGGTCGAATATTACTGTTTTTTGCTAATTTAATTGCTGAGGCTGCTCACTAAAGTGTGCTAGCCTGTGTTAATCGATTTTACTGTTTGCCTAACTGCATTTCTGTGTTCTTTTCTAAAAAAAACAAAAAACAAAAAAAAATACTCCTTGTTTCCCGCCTTTGCTCGACTAGTTAAGACCAGTATACAGGCTTTGCTGTATTCTGGGCTGTGTGTAGTTCCTGTGTTGGCCATTGCCTTACTTGGATAGAAGGAAGTTTCTGAGCTCACCAGTGGGAGTGGGGAGCCTTGAGCAGCCTATCTGTCCCTGGGGGAAGTGATCTCAGCACTTGAGCTGTAATTCATTGGTTGCCTTGGACCATTTCTAGCTCTTTTCAAGTTCCCTGTATAAAAATCCGCCTCAGGGCGGTTTTTTTGGCTATATACCCAAGCAGAGCTCCACGTGGTCCTGCAGAGGGGTCCTGGCTACAGAGAACTGAAAGAAGCGACCACTTTCCTGATTTAAGTACTTTTTGGCTTTTTATCTGCATTGTCCTCTCTGGCTTTCATTTAATAAGATACAACTGTTTTTGTGTTTTTCTGCTGTATTCTAAAGTATCTGCACTTAAAAGTAGCATTTTGGTCGACTCTGGTCGAATATTACTGTTTTTTGCTAATTTAATTGCTGAGGCTGCTCACTAAAGTGTGCTAGCCTGTGTTAATCGATTTTACTGTTTGCCTAACTGCATTTCTGTGTTCTTTTCTAAAAAAAAAAAACAAAAAAAAAATACTCCTTGTTACCCGCCTTTGCTCGACTAGTTAAGACCAGTATACAGGCTTTGCTGTATTCTGGGCTGTGTGTAGTTCCTGTGTTGGCCATTGCCTTACTTGGATAGAAGGAAGTTTCTGAGCTCACCAGTGGGAGTGGGGAGCCTTGAGCAGCCTATCTGTCCCTGGGGGAAGTGATCTCAGCACTTGAGCTGTAATTCATTGGTTGCCTTGGACCATTTCTAGCTCTTTTCAAGTTCCCTGTATAAAAATCCGCCTCAGGGCGTTTTTTGGCTATATACCCAAGCAGAGCTCCACGTGGTCCTGCAGAGGGGTCCTGGCTACAGAGAACTGAAAGAAGCGACCACTTTCCTGATTTAAGTACTTTTTGGCTTTTTATCTGCATTGTCCTCTCTGGCTTTCATTTAATAAGATACAACTGTTTTTGTGTTTTTCTGCTGTATTCTAAAGTATCTGCACTTAAAAGTAGCATTTTGGTCGACTCTGGTCGAATATTACTGTTTTTGCTAATTTAATTGCTGAGGCTGCTCACTAAAGTGTGCTAGCCTGTGTTAATCGATTTTACTGTTTGCCTAACTGCATTTCTGTGTTCTTCTCTAAAAAAAACAAAAAACAAAAAAAAATACTCCTTGTTTTCCCGCCTTTGCTCGACTAGTTAAGACCAGTATACAGGCTTTGCTGTATTCTGGGCTGTGTGTAGTTCCTGTGTTGGCCATTGCCTTACTTGGATAGAAGGAAGTTTCTGAGCTCACCAGTGGGAGTGGGGAGCCTTGAGCAGCCTATCTGTCCCTGGGGGAAGTGATCTCAGCACTTGAGCTGTAATTCATTGGTTGCCTTGGACCATTTCTAGCTCTTTTCAAGTTCCCTGTATAAAAATCCGCCTCAGGGCGTTTTTTTGGCTATATACCCAAGCAGAGCTCCACGTGGTCCTGCAGAGGGGTCCTGGCTACAGAGAACTGAAAGAAGCGACCACTTTCCTGATTTAAGTACTTTTTGGCTTTTTATCTGCATTGTCCTCTCTGGCTTTCATTTAATAAGATACAACTGTTTTTGTGTTTTTCTGCTGTATTCTAAAGTATCTGCACTTAAAAGTAGCATTTTGGTCGACTCTGGTCGAATATTACTGTTTTTGCTAATTTAATTGCTGAGGCTGCTCACTAAAGTGTGCTAGCCTGTGTTAATCGATTTTACTGTTTGCCTAACTGCATTTCTGTGTTCTTTTCTAAAAACAAAAAACAAAAAAATACTCCTTGTTTTCCCGCCTTTGCTCGACTAGTTAAGACCAGTATACAGGCTTTGCTGTATTCTGGGCTGTGTGTAGTTCCTGTGTTGGCCATTGCCTTACTTGGATAGAAGGAAGTTTCTGAGCTCACCAGTGGGAGTGGGGAGCCTTGAGCAGCCTATCTGTCCCTGGGGGAAGTGATCTCAGCACTTGAGCTGTAATTCATTGGTTGCCTTGGACCATTTCTAGCTCTTTTCAAGTTCCCTGTATAAAAATCCGCCTCAGGGCGTTTTTTTGGCTATATACCCAAGCAGAGCTCCACGTGGTCCTGCAGAGGGGTCCTGGCTACAGAGAACTGAAAGAAGCGACCACTTTCCTGATTTAAGTACTTTTTGGCTTTTTATCTGCATTGTCCTCTCTGGCTTTCATTTAATAAGATACAACTGTTTTTGTGTTTTTCTGCTGTATTCTAAAGTATCTGCACTTAAAAGTAGCATTTTGGTCGACTCTGGTCGAATATTACTGTTTTTTGCTAATTTAATTGCTGAGGCTGCTCACTAAAGTGTGCTAGCCTGTGTTAATCGATTTTACTGTTTGCCTAACTGCATTTCTGTGTTCTTTTCTAAAAAACAAAAACAAAAAAAATACTCCTTGTTTTCCGCCTTTGCTCGACTAGTTAAGACCAGTATACAGGCTTTGCTGTATTCTGGGCTGTGTGTAGTTCCTGTGTTGGCCATTGCCTTACTTGGATAGAAGGAAGTTTCTGAGCTCACCAGTGGGAGTGGGGAGCCTTGAGCAGCCTATCTGTCCCTGGGGGAAGTGATCTCAGCACTTGAGCTGTAATTCATTGGTTGCCTTGGACCATTTCTAGCTCTTTTCAAGTTCCCTGTATAAAAATCCGCCTCAGGGCGTTTTTTGGCTATATACCCAAGCAGAGCTCCACGTGGTCCTGCAGAGGGGTCCTGGCTACAGAGAACTGAAAGAAGCGACCACTTTCCTGATTTAAGTACTTTTTGGCTTTTTATCTGCATTGTCCTCTCTGGCTTTCATTTAATAAGATACAACTGTTTTTGTGTTTTTCTGCTGTATTCTAAAGTATCTGCACTTAAAAGTAGCATTTTGGTCGACTCTGGTCGAATATTACTGTTTTTGCTAATTTAATTGCTGAGGCTGCTCACTAAAGTGTGCTAGCCTGTGTTAATCGATTTTACTGTTTGCCTAACTGCATTTCTGTGTTCTTTTCTAAAAACAAAAACAAAAAAAAATACTCCTTGTTTTCCGCCTTTGCTCGACTAGTTAAGACCAGTATACAGGCTTTGCTGTATTCTGGGCTGTGTGTAGTTCCTGTGTTGGCCATTGCCTTACTTGGATAGAAGGAAGTTTCTGAGCTCACCAGTGGGAGTGGGGAGCCTTGAGCAGCCTATCTGTCCCTGGGGGAAGTGATCTCAGCACTTGAGCTGTAATTCATTGGTTGCCTTGGACCATTTCTAGCTCTTTTCAAGTTCCCTGTATAAAAATCCGCCTCAGGGCGGTTTTTTTGGCTATATACCCAAGCAGAGCTCCACGTGGTCCTGCAGAGGGACCTGGCTACAGAGAACTGAAAGAAGCGACCACTTTCCTGATTTAAGTACTTTTTGGCTTTCTTTTTCTCCATTGTCCTCTCTGGCTTTCATTTAATAAGATACAACTGTTTTTGTGTTTTTCTGCTGTATTCTAAAGTATCTGCACTTAAAAGTAGCATTTTGGTCGACTCTGGTCGAATATTACTGTTTTTTGCTAATTTAATTGCTGAGGCTGCTCACTAAAGTGTGCTAGCCTGTGTTAATCGATTTTACTGTTTGCCTAACTGCATTTCTGTGTTCTTTTCTAAAAACAAAAACAAAAAAAATACTCCTTGTTTTCCGCCTTTGCTCGACTAGTTAAGACCAGTATACAGGCTTTGCTGTATTCTGGGCTGTGTGTAGTTCCTGTGTTGGCCATTGCCTTACTTGGATAGAAGGAAGTTTCTGAGCTCACCAGTGGGAGTGGGGAGCCTTGAGCAGCCTATCTGTCCCTGGGGGAAGTGATCTCAGCACTTGAGCTGTAATTCATTGGTTGCCTTGGACCATTTCTAGCTCTTTTCAAGTTCCCTGTATAAAAATCCGCCTCAGGGCGTTTTTTTGGCTATATACCCAAGCAGAGCTCCACGTGGTCCTGCAGAGGGGTCCTGGCTACAGAGAACTGAAAGAAGCGACCACTTTCCTGATTTAAGTACTTTTTGGCTTTAGTTATCTGCATTGTCCTCTCTGGCTTTCATTTAATAAGATACAACTGTTTTTGTGTTTTTCTGCTGTATTCTAAAGTATCTGCACTTAAAAGTAGCATTTTGGTCGACTCTGGTCGAATATTACTGTTTTTTGCTAATTTAATTGCTGAGGCTGCTCACTAAAGTGTGCTAGCCTGTGTTAATCGATTTTACTGTTTGCCTAACTGCATTTCTGTGTTCTTTTCTAAAAAAAACAAAAAACAAAAAAAAATACTCCTTGTTTTCCCGCCTTTGCTCGACTAGTTAAGACCAGTATACAGGCTTTGCTGTATTCTGGGCTGTGTGTAGTTCCTGTGTTGGCCATTGCCTTACTTGGATAGAAGGAAGTTTCTGAGCTCACCAGTGGGAGTGGGGAGCCTTGAGCAGCCTATCTGTCCCTGGGGGAAGTGATCTCAGCACTTGAGCTGTAATTCATTGGTTGCCTTGGACCATTTCTAGCTCTTTTCAAGTTCCCTGTATAAAAATCCGCCTCAGGGCGGTTTTTTTGGCTATATACCCAAGCAGAGCTCCACGTGGTCCTGCAGAGGGGTCCTGGCTACAGAGAACTGAAAGAAGCGACCACTTTCCTGATTTAAGTACTTTTTGGCTTTTTTTATCTGCATTGTCCTCTCTGGCTTTCATTTAATAAGATACAACTGTTTTTGTGTTTTTCTGCTGTATTCTAAAGTATCTGCACTTAAAAGTAGCATTTTGGTCGACTCTGGTCGAATATTACTGTTTTTTTTGCTAATTTAATTGCTGAGGCTGCTCACTAAAGTGTGCTAGCCTGTGTTAATCGATTTTACTGTTTGCCTAACTGCATTTCTGTGTTCTTTTCTAAAAAAACAAAAAACAAAAAAAATACTCCTTGTTTTCCCGCCTTTGCTCGACTAGTTAAGACCAGTATACAGGCTTTGCTGTATTCTGGGCTGTGTGTAGTTCCTGTGTTGGCCATTGCCTTACTTGGATAGAAGGAAGTTTCTGAGCTCACCAGTGGGAGTGGGGAGCCTTGAGCAGCCTATCTGTCCCTGGGGGAAGTGATCTCAGCACTTGAGCTGTAATTCATTGGTTGCCTTGGACCATTTCTAGCTCTTTTCAAGTTCCCTGTATAAAAATCCGCCTCAGGGCGTTTTTTGGCTATATACCCAAGCAGAGCTCCACGTGGTCCTGCAGAGGGGTCCTGGCTACAGAGAACTGAAAGAAGCGACCACTTTCCTGATTTAAGTACTTTTTGGCTTTTTATCTGCATTGTCCTCTCTGGCTTTCATTTAATAAGATACAACTGTTTTTGTGTTTTTCTGCTGTATTCTAAAGTATCTGCACTTAAAAGTAGCATTTTGGTCGACTCTGGTCGAATATTACTGTTTTTTGCTAATTTAATTGCTGAGGCTGCTCACTAAAGTGTGCTAGCCTGTGTTAATCGATTTTACTGTTTGCCTAACTGCATTTCTGTGTTCTTTTCTAAAAACAAAAAAAAATAAATACTCCTTGTTTTTTCGCCTTTGCTCGACTAGTTAAGACCAGTATACAGGCTTTGCTGTATTCTGGGCTGTGTGTAGTTCCTGTGTTGGCCATTGCCTTACTTGGATAGAAGGAAGTTTCTGAGCTCACCAGTGGGAGTGGGGAGCCTTGAGCAGCCTATCTGTCCCTGGGGAAGTGATCTCAGCACTTGAGCTGTAATTCATTGGTTGCCTTGGACCATTTCTAGCTCTTTTCAAGTTCCCTGTATAAAAATCCGCCTCAGGGCGGTTTTTTTGGCTATATACCCAAGCAGAGCTCCACGTGGTCCTGCAGAGGGGTCCTGGCTACAGAGAACTGAAAGAAGCGACCACTTTCCTGATTTAAGTACTTTTTGGCTTTTTATCTGCATTGTCCTCTCTGGCTTTCATTTAATAAGATACAACTGTTTTTGTGTTTTTCTGCTGTATTCTAAAGTATCTGCACTTAAAAGTAGCATTTTGGTCGACTCTGGTCGAATATTACTGTTTTTGCTAATTTAATTGCTGAGGCTGCTCACTAAAGTGTGCTAGCCTGTGTTAATCGATTTTACTGTTTGCCTAACTGCATTTCTGTGTTCTTTTCTAAAAACAAAAAACAAAAAAAATACTCCTTGTTTTCCGCCTTTGCTCGACTAGTTAAGACCAGTATACAGGCTTTGCTGTATTCTGGGCTGTGTGTAGTTCCTGTGTTGGCCATTGCCTTACTTGGATAGAAGGAAGTTTCTGAGCTCACCAGTGGGAGTGGGGAGCCTTGAGCAGCCTATCTGTCCCTGGGGGAAGTGATCTCAGCACTTGAGCTGTAATTCATTGGTTGCCTTGGACCATTTCTAGCTCTTTTCAAGTTCCCTGTATAAAAATCCGCCTCAGGGCGTTTTTTGGCTATATACCCAAGCAGAGCTCCACGTGGTCCTGCAGAGGGGTCCTGGCTACAGAGAACTGAAAGAAGCGACCACTTTCCTGATTTAAGTACTTTTTGGCTTTTTTTATCTGCATTGTCCTCTCTGGCTTTCATTTAATAAGATACAACTGTTTTTGTGTTTTTCTGCTGTATTCTAAAGTATCTGCACTTAAAAGTAGCATTTTGGTCGACTCTGGTCGAATATTACTGTTTTTTTGCTAATTTAATTGCTGAGGCTGCTCACTAAAGTGTGCTAGCCTGTGTTAATCGATTTTACTGTTTGCCTAACTGCATTTCTGTGTTCTTTTCTAAAAAAACAAAAAACAAAAAAAATACTCCTTGTTTTCCCGCCTTTGCTCGACTAGTTAAGACCAGTATACAGGCTTTGCTGTATTCTGGGCTGTGTGTAGTTCCTGTGTTGGCCATTGCCTTACTTGGATAGAAGGAAGTTTCTGAGCTCACCAGTGGGAGTGGGGAGCCTTGAGCAGCCTATCTGTCCCTGGGGGAAGTGATCTCAGCACTTGAGCTGTAATTCATTGGTTGCCTTGGACCATTTCTAGCTCTTTTCAAGTTCCCTGTATAAAAATCCGCCTCAGGGCGTTTTTTTGGCTATATACCCAAGCAGAGCTCCACGTGGTCCTGCAGAGGGGTCCTGGCTACAGAGAACTGAAAGAAGCGACCACTTTCCTGATTTAAGTACTTTTTGGCTTTTTTTATCTGCATTGTCCTCTCTGGCTTTCATTTAATAAGATACAACTGTTTTGTGTTTTTCTGCTGTATTCTAAAGTATCTGCACTTAAAAGTAGCATTTTGGTCGACTCTGGTCGAATATTACTGTTTTTTTGCTAATTTAATTGCTGAGGCTGCTCACTAAAGTGTGCTAGCCTGTGTTAATCGATTTTACTGTTTGCCTAACTGCATTTCTGTGTTCTTTTCTAAAAAAAAAAAACAAAAAAAAAATACTCCTTGTTTTCCCGCCTTTGCTCGACTAGTTAAGACCAGTATACAGGCTTTGCTGTATTCTGGGCTGTGTGTAGTTCCTGTGTTGGCCATTGCCTTACTTGGATAGAAGGAAGTTTCTGAGCTCACCAGTGGGAGTGGGGAGCCTTGAGCAGCCTATCTGTCCCTGGGGGAAGTGATCTCAGCACTTGAGCTGTAATTCATTGGTTGCCTTGGACCATTTCTAGCTCTTTTCAAGTTCCCTGTATAAAAATCCGCCTCAGGGCGTTTTTTGGCTATATACCCAAGCAGAGCTCCACGTGGTCCTGCAGAGGGGTCCTGGCTACAGAGAACTGAAAGAAGCGACCACTTTCCTGATTTAAGTACTTTTTGGCTTTTTATCTGCATTGTCCTCTCTGGCTTTCATTTAATAAGATACAACTGTTTTTGTGTTTTTCTGCTGTATTCTAAAGTATCTGCACTTAAAAGTAGCATTTTGGTCGACTCTGGTCGAATATTACTGTTTTTTGCTAATTTAATTGCTGAGGCTGCTCACTAAAGTGTGCTAGCCTGTGTTAATCGATTTTACTGTTTGCCTAACTGCATTTCTGTGTTCTTTTCTAAAAACAAAAACAAAAAAAATACTCCTTGTTTTCCCGCCTTTGCTCGACTAGTTAAGACCAGTATACAGGCTTTGCTGTATTCTGGGCTGTGTGTAGTTCCTGTGTTGGCCATTGCCTTACTTGGATAGAAGGAAGTTTCTGAGCTCACCAGTGGGAGTGGGGAGCCTTGAGCAGCCTATCTGTCCCTGGGGAAGTGATCTCAGCACTTGAGCTGTAATTCATTGGTTGCCTTGGACCATTTCTAGCTCTTTTCAAGTTCCCTGTATAAAAATCCGCCTCAGGGCGTTTTTTGTGGCTATATACCCAAGCAGAGCTCCACGTGGTCCTGCAGAGGGGTCCTGGCTACAGAGAACTGAAAGAAGCGACCACTTTCCTGATTTAAGTACTTTTTGGCTTTTTTATCTGCATTGTCCTCTCTGGCTTTCATTTAATAAGATACAACTGTTTTTGTGTTTTTCTGCTGTATTCTAAAGTATCTGCACTTAAAAGTAGCATTTTGGTCGACTCTGGTCGAATATTACTGTTTCTGCTAATTTAATTGCTGAGGCTGCTCACTAAAGTGTGCTAGCCTGTGTTAATCGATTTTACTGTTTGCCTAACTGCATTTCTGTGTTCTTTTCTAAAAACAAAAACAAAAAAAATACTCCTTGTTTTCCCGCCTTTGCTCGACTAGTTAAGACCAGTATACAGGCTTTGCTGTATTCTGGGCTGTGTGTAGTTCCTGTGTTGGCCATTGCCTTACTTGGATAGAAGGAAGTTTCTGAGCTCACCAGTGGGAGTGGGGAGCCTTGAGCAGCCTATCTGTCCCTGGGGGAAGTGATCTCAGCACTTGAGCTGTAATTCATTGGTTGCCTTGGACCATTTCTAGCTCTTTTCAAGTTCCCTGTATAAAAATCCGCCTCAGGGCATTTTTTGGCTATATACCCAAGCAGAGCTCCACGTGGTCCTGCAGAGGGGTCCTGGCTACAGAGAACTGAAAGAAGCGACCACTTTCCTGATTTAAGTACTTTTTGGCTTTTTATCTGCATTGTCCTCTCTGGCTTTCATTTAATAAGATACAACTGTTTTTGTGTTTTTCTGCTGTATTCTAAAGTATCTGCACTTAAAAGTAGCATTTTGGTCGACTCTGGTCGAATATTACTGTTTTTTGCTAATTTAATTGCTGAGGCTGCTCACTAAAGTGTGCTAGCCTGTGTTAATCGATTTTACTGTTTGCCTAACTGCATTTCTGTGTTCTTTTCTAAAAACAAAAACAAAAAAAAATATTCCTTGTTTCCCGCCTTTGCTCGACTAGTTAAGACCAGTATACAGGCTTTGCTGTATTCTGGGCTGTGTGTAGTTCCTGTGTTGGCCATTGCCTTACTTGGATAGAAGGAAGTTTCTGAGCTCACCAGTGGGAGTGGGGAGCCTTGAGCAGCCTATCTGTCCCTGGGGGAAGTGATCTCAGCACTTGAGCTGTAATTCATTGGTTGCCTTGGACCATTTCTAGCTCTTTTCAAGTTCCCTGTATAAAAATCCGCCTCAGGGCGTTTTTTTTGGCTATATACCCAAGCAGAGCTCCACGTGGTCCTGCAGAGGGGTCCTGGCTACAGAGAACTGAAAGAAGCGACCACTTTCCTGATTTAAGTACTTTTTGGCTTTTTTTATCTGCATTGTCCTCTCTGGCTTTCATTTAATAAGATACAACTGTTTTTGTGTTTTTCTGCTGTATTCTAAAGTATCTGCACTTAAAAGTAGCATTTTGGTCGACTCTGGTCGAATATTACTGTTTTTTGCTAATTTAATTGCTGAGGCTGCTCACTAAAGTGTGCTAGCCTGTGTTAATCGATTTTACTGTTTGCCTAACTGCATTTCTGTGTTCTTTTCTAAAAAAACAAAAAAAAAAAATACTCCTTGTTTTCCCGCCTTTGCTCGACTAGTTAAGACCAGTATACAGGCTTTGCTGTATTCTGGGCTGTGTGTAGTTCCTGTGTTGGCCATTGCCTTACTTGGATAGAAGGAAGTTTCTGAGCTCACCAGTGGGAGTGGGGAGCCTTGAGCAGCCTATCTGTCCCTGGGGGAAGTGATCTCAGCACTTGAGCTGTAATTCATTGGTTGCCTTGGACCATTTCTAGCTCTTTTCAAGTTCCCTGTATAAAAATCCGCCTCAGGGCGTTTTTTGGCTATATACCCAAGCAGAGCTCCACGTGGTCCTGCAGAGGGGTCCTGGCTACAGAGAACTGAAAGAAGCGACCACTTTCCTGATTTAAGTACTTTTTGGCTTTTTTTATCTGCATTGTCCTCTCTGGCTTTCATTTAATAAGATACAACTGTTTTTGTGTTTTTCTGCTGTATTCTAAAGTATCTGCACTTAAAAGTAGCATTTTGGTCGACTCTGGTCGAATATTACTGTTTTTTGCTAATTTAATTGCTGAGGCTGCTCACTAAAGTGTGCTAGCCTGTGTTAATCGATTTTACTGTTTGCCTAACTGCATTTCTGTGTTCTTTTCTAAAAACAAAAACAAAAAAAAATACTCCTTGTTTTCCGCCTTTGCTCGACTAGTTAAGACCAGTATACAGGCTTTGCTGTATTCTGGGCTGTGTGTAGTTCCTGTGTTGGCCATTGCCTTACTTGGATAGAAGGAAGTTTCTGAGCTCACCAGTGGGAGTGGGGAGCCTTGAGCAGCCTATCTGTCCCTGGGGGAAGTGATCTCAGCACTTGAGCTGTAATTCATTGGTTGCCTTGGACCATTTCTAGCTCTTTTCAAGTTCCCTGTATAAAAATCCGCCTCAGGGCGTTTTGCGTTTTTGGCTAAGCGCAACAGCGGTTATACAGGTGTAAACTATTCTATACAGGTTTTAACTTTTTCTGGCTCCGCCAAGTCTGCTCTTCAATTTTTCCCTTAGAAGCTCTACTCAGTCTATTTAGCTGTATATATTAGCACTTGTTTTCGGAACTTCTATCCTTAGCAAGCACTCATAATAAAACCAAGCACTCTTACCCTAAAGTAAGCACCACAGGCATCCACTACCCCTGTGAATACCCACTTCCCTTAAAGGCACAACACTCCTTATAATATTCTAGTATGTCGAGTGGTAGACCACTAGCATCCTCTCTTGTTCAGCTGGTTAATCTGGGAATCTTAAGACAATGTTACAATTGTCTCATGTACACAGACAACCCTCTCCTCCTTCCTACTAACACATATACTTGTGAGAGATGCAACTATATAGCCAGACTGGAGGCTGAACTCTCTCAACTCAGGACTGGCAAGACCAGTCAGGAGGAGATGGTACCCACACCCAAAGCAAAACCAGTCACACATAAAACCACCACTAATGCAAACCAAACACATAAAAACACAAAGACATACTCGGAGGCTCTTGTAAAAACTTACCAAAACAACAGAGGCCTCCAAAGCAGACACCCAGAAATACACCCCCACAAAAGCACAACACCTACAACACATACCTCAAGCAACAGGTGTGTCGCACAATCACAGCCCCTAAGGCAAAATACTATGCCAGAGACATTAGTAATAGGTGACTCTATAGTCAGACACACCGATGTTCCACTTACCAGGCTGAATAAGGAGAGGGTAACGGTGAGCTGCCTATCAGGGGCTAGGATCCGCCACATTACACACACACTCAGGTCACTCCAAAGCAAGTACAAGTATGATTCAGTCATTGTCCATGCTGGTGTGAATGACCTGAGACGTACCTCCCTGGACTACATGAAAAGAGACATTGAGGAGCTCTCCGATTATGTAGCCCAGACTGGTATGACCCTGACCCTGAGCAGCATCCTGCCTTCACCAAGAATGATGCCTCAGTACAAAGACAAAATGATCAGTTTTAACAATTGGCTTAATCACTGGTGTCATTCTAGGGGGTCCAAGTGTGTGTCAATCTGATATGATATGCTGGCCAAGCCACCTTTCTTCGTAATGGATGGCTTGCACCTGTCACCACTGGGCTTCGGATACTGGCCAAGGCTCTTGCCACCCCATAGTGCCTTTTTAGGCAATGCTCAAAGGACAAATCAACCTCCATAAAAACAAAAATGGAAAAAATTAAGGGTAATGCTGCTCAACGCCAGAAGTCTAAATCTCAAGATGCAGGCACTCGAAGCACTTCTCAGTATGGAGAACATCGATGTCTGTGCAGTAACTGAAACCTGGTTTAAGGCTCCTGAGAGCACTCCAGCGCTACCAGGCTATACCTCATATCATGCGTTTCGACCTCAAGTTCCAGGCCGAACCACAAAGGGAGGGGGAGTGTCCATTTTCATAAAGGACACCTACACCTCTCGGTTGGTGGCTACCATGAAGCATCAGAAACCATACAAGTTTTACTCACCATAGGCAAAACTGCCATACAACTGGTCGCATGTTATAGAACTTCCTCCCAATCCCAGGAATCCCATCAAGCATTCCTGAAAACACTAGAGGATATGAATGTCACACCAAACACCATCATATTGGGTGACTTCAACTACCCCAACATAGACTGGGCCCACTATTCTAGCCCTAACACCCTAGCCCAAAGATTCCTGGAATTCATAAACTCAAATGCTATGGAGCAACTGGTCACTTCTCCTACGAGGAGAGATAATATACTTGACCTGATTATCACAAACATGGGGTCCAAATGCTCCGCACGGATCAAAACTCCTTACTGGTAAGATCTGACCATAAACTGAACACGTTGGATGTACATATCCCACCCCCACCCCCAGAACAAAAGACTACAGTGAAAAACTTTTCAAAAGCTGACTTTGTGCTCCTCAAGTCAGAAATGATATCCTTTAAGCCTACTGGGTTAATGGAAATCACATCCCAAAATGCTGAATCCTTCACAAAAGCCTTCTACGGACATCTCCAAGAATGCATGGATCAAGCAATCCCAACTAAAACCAAGACCCTCTCCACCAAGGGAAAACGCCGGTTTGGTGGACCCGGCTATAAACAAACTGTACAACAAAGAAGGAAGCTACTGCAGGACAAAGCCAAATCCCACAAGGGAAAGGCTTCCCTGATCAGCACAAGTAAAAACTACGTTCTCTCATCTCATAAAAACATCTAAAGCAAACTTTGAGAAAAAGATTGCCAAGGATACCAAAGACAATCACAAAGCCTTCTTCAATTATGTCAGAACCTTGGGAGGAAATTCTCAGATATGCTCTGAGCTAGTACACAATGACAAAAATTCACTGACCCTACTGACATTGCCAACATTCTGGCAGATAGGTTCAGTGCAAATTTCTCCCTCCCTCACCCCTAAAGATGAAGTAATTATCCCTGCTGAATGTAACCTACCTGTCATCACAGACACACAGGTGAAATCAGCACTCAACAAGGCAAAAACACAGCATCTATGGGACCCGATGGTATCCCGGTTGCGTGTTACGTGAACTCAAGATGAACTAAACCCGCCCCTAAGAACTCTATTCAATCTTAGCCTCACTACAGGATATGTACCTGAACACTGGCGCACAGCAACAGTGGTCCCACTCCACAAAGGGAAATTCTACTGACCCAGGTAACTACCGCCCCATAAGTTTGACCAGCCTGGTCTGTAAGGCTATGGAAAGAATCATCATGGAACTCATAAATGGCGACATTGGGGATCTGCAGACCCTTGATCCCACACAGTTCGGTTTTGTAAAAGGCAGATCCTGCCTCTTAAACCTGGTTGACTTCTTTGAGACAGTCACTAGTGCCATCGATGAGGGCAAGGCTGTCCACACTGCCTATTTGGACTTGGCTAAGGCCTTTGACACGATACCACACTCTGGCATCATTGACAAGCTCAGCAGCCTAAATGTAAATCCATATGTCACAAGATGGGTAGCAAACTGGCTAAAAACAGAACCCATAAGGTTAAAATTGCTGGAGCCATGTCAGACTCAAAACCAGTCACAAGTGGTGTCCCACAGGGCTCAGTCTTGGGTCCACTCCTATTCGGCATTTACTTCTCAGATGTGAAAGCAAATATGGAAGGATTATGGCTGACAAAGTTTGCAGATGACTGCAAACTGGGTGCCATAGTTGATTCACCTGCCGACACACACATCCTACAGAAAGGTCTCACTGAAACGGACAACTGGTGCGGAATCATGGCCTCAAACTTAACGCCAAAAATGTATAGTCATCCCCTTTGGGAAAAACAAAGTACCCACAAATTATCACGTAGACAATAACCCACTGAATACGGAAGAAGTAATCAGAGACCTGGGGACTCAAGTCGATAGTGACCTCTCCTTTGACAACCATGTTGCCAAAGTGGTCAGAAAGACATTCTACCTTGCCCATCTCATCATGAAGGGATTCTCATCCAGATCAAAGGAGGTCATTGTACCTCTATATTCCTCCCTTGTCAGGCCCATGATTGAATATAATGCTCCATTTGGGATGTATCTCACCCGGCACATGCAACAACTGGAAAGACCCCAGAAGTACCTCACCAAGAGGATCATAGGTCTCAAACATGTGCCTTATCCAGCTAGATTAAAGAAACTCCAGCTCTATTCAGTAGCATACCGCCTGCTCAGAGGTGATTTGTGCCTAACATACAGGGCCATGTCCAACCAGGAATTGATGGACATGCTCCATCTCAAAAATCCAAATCCACCAGAACCACACGAGCTAAAGATTTCAACCTCTGCACAAATATGAATAGGACATGCTGGAGGGATAGATTCATAACACAGAGGTTACCCATACTCTGGAACAAAATCCCAGTTCATGTGAGACAGAGCCCTTCATTGGCACTGTTCAAGAAAAATCTCGATGCATGGATGGGAGATCGCAAGTTTACCCCGGGAGTGACCTCAGTGTCACTACTAGACAGAGGTATAGTTTACTAAATAATGGGGTCCCACATGTGTCACTACTAGAGAGGCGCAACTATATAGTATGGGGTGGCGTAAAGCCACATCACTGTTGGCTAGGCTTATAAATGCCCCCGGGCAGATAGCCTAGTACACTACTATGAAACTATGAAACTATGAATTCCAAGCCCATATATATCATCCCTTGTGGTGTATGAGGAGTTTGCCTTGTGACCTACAGCAGTACATACATAGAATACTACAAGCATTACTACTGCTCAACAATACATCACTGTAGCTATTTCCACTATATGCATTGATTACACTGTATTTATTACAGAACAGGTACTACATACACAGGCATTCTAAATGTTATACATACCTTCTTAGTAATTGGAGGTGTTATTGACTGGTATATTAATCGTTTTCGGTTTGTGTTTCGATCTTCTGTTGGGTATTTTGTACTATTCTGCAGGTAGATACAGATAGTTTGAATGTATGACAAGGCATCCTTTTATAGTTAAAAATCAGTAACATGCTATCCTGATCACCAATTGGTGTTCCACAGTAGTTAATTACATGCACATCAGCTGTGCAGCTACTCCCATGGCAACGGTGGAGTATAATTGAGTACCCCACTTGGGCATTGTCCCTTTGCCTTACTTGTGAGGAAGACAGCCTGGAAGTGTTGTTTGAAATCTATTGCAACAGCTGTATGGAGACAAACACAAATATACTGTATGTAAAGCCTAGAAGATTTGGTATAAATGTGAGTACTGCTGTTATAGTTCTGAACATTGCTACTTGTGCAGGGTTTGTCTGTACCTAATACTTCTGAATATGTTTCAGTCTGGCCAGGATGTTTAACCAGCTCAAGGCTGTATGGCTATGCATATAATGTTAGGGGGTTTACAGTGTGCTCACCAGACATCTTTAGTTTGGTGTAAATGTGTATCATTCTGTGCTGATAATCAGTAATTGGTAACACTTCCTGGTGTAATTACTTTTCAACCTTCTGAAACAGAATTAGTTCAAACAAACCCTGTAACATCAGCAGCTGTTCCGTTGTATAGCAGCAACTATTTCACATAGGGCCGTGTTAGTGTGTCTGTGTCCAGGTATGTTAAGGTTTCAGCAGATGTCGTACAGTAAGAGAATAATTGGTTATGGTATGACAGTATGTATTGTTGTAATTAGTTTGGGTGTGGGGGAGATGTTGGTGGGTGTACATAGCAGATGCAGGTGTGTAGGAACTGCTTTTATACATATTCTATATGTGTATGGGGGTTCTTTCCCTATGTGAACACCTATCCCTTAGTGGACTAATACTATGGTAATTGAAGGATGATTCATTAAGGCACTGTTAAATGCTTCCTGTATAGCATGCAAGTATTGTTAGTCCTTGAATCCTTTTGGCAATACATCGGAATGTAATAAAGTTTTGCTAAATGAAAGATGTCTGTGTATTTCTGTCATGGATATTTGCAGTCAATGTAGTTGTGTTAGTAACTAACCCTATTTGGCACATGTCCATAGAAGATATTTGTAATAGTGTATTGCCATATTCTCTTAATATGTAATATGTTATGTTCATATTGTTTGGGGGTCGCAGAATGTGTGATTGCTATAGTCCATGTTATACTTGGATATGAACACTTCAGATGCTGTATACACACATGTATGTATGTGTGTATGTATATATATATATATATATATATATATATATATATATATATATATATAATTGCATACGTTTATATGTACCTCCATAGATGTGTACATGTTTTAACCTATCTATATATCTACATATATATGTATATCTCTATATATCGACATGTATCTCTCTCTCTCTCTCTTTATATATATATATATATATATATATATATATATATATATATATATAGCATACACCTTTTATTGGGTACATGGTGGTTTGTCCTATTTCCACACAATCCTTCCTTTTGTGTTTTAACCTGTCTGAATACACAACTGGCATAGGTACATCTCAGGTAGCTTAGTGGTAGGTTACTCTGAGGATGGTGTACATGGTTGCGGGTTCTAATCCTGGAAGTGGTTATTATTTTACCTCTCAGAACAGGCACTGGTAGGGATAGTGTGATTAATGCACATTTAAGCGGTTGTAAGCAGGTTTGCCTGTGGTCTGCACGATGTTAAGCAAAGGTTAAACCTGTGAAGCGCTTATCCGTTTAACCATGTTTAAGTGCCGCTTACCGTCGCGCAAATAGCGCAAAACCGCTTACAACTGCTTAAAAGTGCTTTAATCAACCTGCATCTGAAAGCCCTTATTCTGGCCCTCAAAATAAATTAACAGCCCTTGCATGTCTTGAACCCGGGACCATAAACACCACAGTCACTGACTTTACCACTAAGGCATCTGAGATATGTACAAACTTTATGGTGTTTAGAGTATACATTTTACTACAGGAATTCCTCACTACTGAAAAGAAATGCGACAGTCAGTTGGTGTACATATGTATGATACATGTTAATGTTCATATGTTTGTGGATTTAAGTATTGTAATGTGACCTGACGGGGTGTATTATGGATGAGAATGGTTCTTGATTTGTTTCTTTTTTATATTGTCCTCATACTCCAAGTATACCCCTCAAGTTCACTTACTGGACATCCAACCCAGGCTCTCCTTGATGCATAATTTCATTACCCATCATTCCTCCCCCACCCCAATCTCCACATACACAACAACCATCCCTTCTATGGTGAATTAAGTTAATGTTAATAGTTATAATAGCAGAGCTGCATGTGTTTTGTGTACACTTCAATTCCTTTGGATTGTTTCTGTGTCACAAAGTGTGTTCATAGATGTTGATATATATATATATATATATATATATATATATATATATATATATGGCTATAAATGTAACTGTGTATATATATATATATATATATATATATATATATATATATATATATATATATTTAGTCTTAATTTGTAACAGTTATACATATGTAGGCTTTTATATGTTGATTCAGAAACTACAGTACATTACAATGTACTGCACATATGTACACAAAGTGACTGCCCCATTTGGGGTCAGTACTGTGGAATGTCTGTAGTAGAAGGTGAAACATGTATACAACTCAGATGGCTTAGTGGTAAGTCCCATGACTTTGGTGTGCATGGTTCAGGGTTCAACACCTGCAATGCTTTACAAATGTGTTTTACTCCAGAATAAGGTTCATTTAAGCAGTTGTAAGCATGTTTAAAAGTGTTTGTGTGACATTAAATCAGCAGTTAAACATTGTTAAACAGACTTTAAAACTTACAACCTGTGTGCACAAACTCGCCCACATCTGCTAACTACTCAGGATATATACATTTAATTGAAGCAACATCTCACTATGTGCTTACATAACATTACATTCTCTGTTGACTTTACTCTCCAGTACACATGGGTGTTTCAAATGTTTATTATACTGAAGAATACTACCTGGATATGCAAGCTGTGTTTAAGGTATACTTTTTAACATGAAAAACATCTCTGACTTTATTAGGATTTGAGCCAGGAATGCACAGATACTATGCAAATGCTTAACCATTGCATTGTTGACATTAACGTTGTTTCTGCATATTTCCTATTTAGATGATTTCTATGTGTAAGCTACGCTAAGCAAAGGGCGGAGGCACCCAAACCCACTGAGCTTCACTTACTCTTGAAATAAAAACATAAATTAAATGAAAGACTATAATTAAATTCCTAACTACATTAGGCATAGCCCCTCACTGACACACTTCATGACTTGATGTGTGAATGGGTAACAGAATATACACCCCTGCGATCATGTGTTCCAGAACCATACAGTCAGGGGGTGGGGGAGCCCCTCCAATTGTATAGCTGCAAGACCTGTTGGAGAAATTGAATGGTGTTGATTTTTCACATTAACATGCTCTTTTTAGATCACTAAGTGCCCCTATCACCCTCCGTCACCCCAGTCTTCAACAGCTTCTGGCAACTCTGCCTGGAATCACTTCATTGGTTATGCTTAACAGAGGCTCAGTTACTTCATCACTGGTGCAGAGAAAGCCAACACACTGTAGCTATGCTTCTAAATGTCCTTGGGCAGATAGCCTACTACCTATCTGTGAACCTCTAAAGTGCAGACATAATATGTGAATAAACAGAGCTTTAAGATCACAATATACAGTGAAAAATCATCATGTAGTCAGAAAACAGTTAACATACAGAACACTGATACTTAATCACTCTAAAAGCCTATATTGGAAGCTAGAAGACTTGTATAAGTGTAAGGCTTTCTATTTCTTACCAGTAGGTTACTTACAGGAAAGATGTGAAACAAGCACAGATGAGAAACATGCATGCAACAATACCATACCACCTTGCATGTGTCAGCCTTAGGCTTTGGCATACTGAACAAGGCTGTTGGCACCCCCATGGTGCCCTTTATTAGGCAAGGCTCAAAGGTGAATCCCACCTCCGTAAACAGCACCTTAGCAAAATCAATGAGGGTTATGCTACTTAATGCCAGGGGTTGTAATCACAACATGCACGCACTCACAGCACTCCTCAGTATGGACAACGCCAACATCTGTGCAGTAATTAAGACCTGTTTTAAGGCTCCTGAGAGCACACCAGCACTACCAGACTACAACCCATACCACACATTTCAGCCACAGAACATGGACTGACACAGACATGGAGGGGGTGTATCCATATTCATCAGGGATACCTACACCTCCAGGTTAGTGGGGCAGCATGATACCTCTGAGATCATCCATGTGCAGCTAACATCAGCCACAATTGCAATGCAAACTGTGGCCTGCTACAGATCACCCTCCATGACCCAGGACCACCACTCCTCCTACCTGGAGACAGTGGAAAACATGACAGTCCTACCGAACACCCTGGTATTGGTCAATGTCAACTACCCTACCATTAACTGGGAAACTTACTCGAGCACTCACTTCCAGGCCCAGCGCTTCCTGGAATTTATCACCTCATATGCCCTGTGTCAGATGGTAAACTCCCTAACGAGAGGTGGAAACGTACAAAAAGTGGTAATCACCAACATGGGCGACAGGTGCACCACAGCAGAGGTAAACCGGTCACTGGTTAGATCTGACCATAGACTATTCACTGATGATTTCCATACCCAACCATCTCCCCCACCCAACGAAACCACAGTGAATACCTTTCCTACAGCTAAATTCACACTACTAAAGACAGAGGTGGGAGGTTTCACAGCCCCCACGCTAAGAGAAAACACTGCTCAAGATACAAAAAGATTTACAAATGCACTCTATAAGCACCTACAAGGATGTATGGATCATGCCATCACTGGTAAACCAAGACTCACTCCTCCTAGACAAAGACACCAGTCTGGTGGACCCCTGCAATAAACAGGCTAAACAACAAAAGTAGGACAGTAGTCCAGAAAAACAGCAAAACCCAAGAAGGGCAGACATCCGTGACCAGTATTCGTAAGAAACATAGGTCCATCATGAAATCATCCAAGGCTAACATCAACAGGAAAAGAGGCAGGGATTCAAAAGATAACCACAAAGCCACCTTTGGCTATGTCAAGGATCTAAGTGGTAACACACAGATTTGC
This sequence comes from Protopterus annectens, assembly GCF_019279795.1. Classification (NCBI taxonomy): domain Eukaryota; kingdom Metazoa; phylum Chordata; order Ceratodontiformes; family Protopteridae; genus Protopterus; species Protopterus annectens. Next base: position 1,124,842,546 of record NC_056744.1, read on the forward strand.
ACTGTGCCGGTGCAATATAGCACAAAATATACTGACCCTACTGATATCGCCAACATCCTTGCAGATACATTCATTGCAAACTTCACCCCCTAAAGAGCCCACAACAATACCCGGAAAGTACAGTATCCCAGACATCAGAGACACACAGGTGGAAATGGCCCTCTCAGACGGCACAACACAGCATCAATGGAGGCAGATGGTGTCCCAGACTGCATCTTGCAGACACTACAAGACAAACTAACCCCCCACCTAATTAAGCTTTTCAACCTCAGCCTCTACACAGGCTACATGTCCATACAATGGCGCATAGCAACAGTTATTCCACTCCACCAAGGTGGAAACACAACTGACCATGGTAACTACCACCCCATAGGCCTGACTAGCCTGGTCTGCAAAGCTATGGAGTGCATCCTCATGGCACTCATTGACAAAGACATTGGTAACCTCCAAACCTTTGACCCAACGCATGTCAGCTTGGTTGAGTGCAGATCATGCCTACTGAACCTGTTTGACATCTTACAAACAGTCACCAAGACATTAGATGAATGGAGAGGTGGTTCACACATACTACCTGGTCCTTGCCAAGGCTTTTGACACCATTCCCTACTCAGGTATTATTGATAACCTCACTAGCCTGTCCATAAACCCATACATCACAGGATGGGTTGCCAACAGGCTTACACACACAACCCACATGGTAAGACTAGCAGCCTCCAGGTCCAACTCTTAACCAGTCACAACTGGTGTCCCACAGGACTCAGTCCTGGGACCCCTACTGTTTGGCATATACTTCTCAGAGGTACAGGCAAACATAGGTGGACTACAGCGGACCATGTTTGGCAATGACTGCAAACTGGGAGCCATAATTAGCAGTCCAGCTGACACAGACATCCTTCAAGGGGCCTCACAGAGACCGACACAGGGTGTCAAAGTCATGGACTCCAGCTAAGTGCCATAAACTGCATGGTCATTCCATTTTGGAAAAAACTAAACACCCACATATTAACACATAAGTGGCAGCCACTTTAATACAGACTTGGTAATAGGGTATCTGGGGACTAAGGTAGATAGTGATCTCTCCTTTGACAATCATATCTCCAAAGTAGTTAGGACATCTTTCTATGTAGGCCATGTGATTACTAAAGAGTTCACATCTAGACATACTGAGGTTATAGTGCCCCTTTACTCATCACTCATCAGTCCCATCATAGAGTATAATAACCCATTTGGGATGTACCTCAGAAGACACTTCTGACAGCTGGAAGGTCCACGAACATACCTCGCCAAGAGGATTACTGGCCTCAAACATATGTCCTATGCAGCCAGACTGAATAAACTCCTGCTTTACTCAGTGGTATCTCGTTTACTCAGAGATGATTTCTGCTGGCCAACAAAGCCATGCCCAACTCAGGCTTAATGGATATGCTCCACCTATGGAAATCCATGTCACAGTGAGCCACACGCTGTAGTGAGCTAAACCTTGCCACAACAATAACTAGAAGATGCTGGAGGGACAGATACCTATCACAGAAACTCCCCATGCTTTGGAACTACATCCCTAATTACATTATACAGAGCCCCTCACTAACACTCTTCAAGAGAAACCTTGAAGAGTGGATGGGGAACAGTAGATACACCCCAGGGATCCCGCCATTGGCTCTGCTCCACAGAGGGACAGTTAATTAATCAATGGGGTGGTAAACGCTGACACATTTTAGCTAGGCTTATGAATGCCATCAGCCAGTTAGCCAAGTACCTGCCTATGAACCTATACATACAGTATCAACACATGCTGATAGCTTAATTTACTGTTCAGGTGTTGACTTACCTTGTGCCAATAGCAGTTGTGTGTGCAATAGTTGAGGGCTGCCTATGTTGGATGCACACAGTAGACTGCCTATACATGACAATTTACAGGTAGTCTTGTGTGTGTGCCATCCATTTGTACTGTGTGTGCAGGTGGAGAAAGGTGTCAGTCCCTAGGTGCCTACACTGTCTGTGGAGATTTTGGAGTTGAAGAAGGATGTGGCTGAATCAAAAGGAGAGCTGGACCTGCCTTATTGAGCCTTTTTCTCAAAAAGCTAGCAGCGGTTGTTCCTTGGAGCTGAGCCCTAATTCGAAGGGCAGCTCGGACTGTGGTAAGCAACGCTTAAAGAGAACTTTAATTCTGGAGATGACGCCCGAGGATGAGAGGTTCGGGAACGTAATGACATCATCACGGAGGCTGTTATCCATGGCGGTGGTTCTTTCTCATCTTCCGAGTGGCGGGAGGAGTTCCCTGTCAAACACAATGTTAAAAATCTTTCTGCTGGTGTGGTTCATAGGAATGGGGCTGTTTATTCCAATGATGACATTGGAATTATACAAGTGGAAGAACTGCGTATGCAGCAAAAAACTGGCAGCGGTAATCAAGGTACTGTTCCCTCTGCTTTTTTTAATGAGATCCCAGGCTGGGGTAACTGCTTCTACTAGATGATCAGGGGATACTTTGTGTGTATCTAGTTCCCCTAAAGGTCCTGCAGGGATTAATTCAAAGTTTAACGACTTTTTAAACAAAAAATATAATTTTTTGGAGCCTAACGGGAAATATGAGAGAAAACAAGAATATGAAAAAGGTGCATCAAGAGACTATCCCTCTATGAGGGAAATTATTTTCATCTTTGAAAAGAAGTTGTATAAATTAAAGACTTTAAATATGTGAAACTGTGTATTTCCATGAATGTATAAGGTTGAAAGTGGTCCCTCAGGGCTGCGTGTTTTCAAGTTCCCATTTGGTCTCTATTATGATTCTGATATGGTGAATGATTTTGTCACCCTGTTTGATAAATGGGGAATTGAGTTGCTTCAGAAAGTAGTATGTTTTCACGAACAAATGAGGGTTAAAATTCAAAAAGAGGTGGAGGAATTGAATTCCAATATTTTGGATGATTTACTGTTTCCACAATACGAGGAATTTTATTGTAAAGTTCTTGATAGGGTTGATAAAAAAATGTAATGTTAATTTTTTTAAAAAGAAGAGAAAGTTGAATAGAGATATTAAACAGTATCAAAGCAACACTGTTTATCCCACTAGCAGGTTAGTTATGAATGGGCCTAGCCCAGAAACTGGAGGCTCTAAGCTTCATTTTTGTGATGAGGCGGGGTATTTTGATTTCTATGAAAGTGGGGGTGTAGCACCACCTGAACGCTCCTTTGTGGAAGAGCATTTAAACCAAGAGGATTTTCCGTCCCTGAGACGCTCGGAAAGAATAGCGAACAGGCTACAGGGAGCTCAAGTTTATTATTCTTTGAATTGTCCCCCTTGAAAGAACAGTTCCTACAGGGGAAGGGGCAGGGGCAGATATTAATTGATGCCCATTCTAAAGTTGTTCACTCTTTTCAAGGTTTTAATATTTACAATTATACAGATAGTCATTTGTGAGGAATTTTTTTCCCTTTTCTCAAAGACTTTAAATTTGTTCTTACTAGAATTCCTGATATAGCGAAAGTTTTATTAGATGTGCAAATGTATACAAGGAAGTTAAATTTCCATGTGCTATTTTCTAAAAATAAAAGTAGTGGTGTTAATAATAGTAACCAATTTCTTTTTAAGAAAAGCAGTGTTTACAATCCGCCCCTTCATTCTTTAATAGCTACCTTTGAAAAGGTGGTAAAAGAAGACATTTATAAATTATGGATTGACAACAAGAAATGTTATTACAATTTGAATCAAAAAGAGAGGGATTTGCTTCATGAATTGAGGCAAGATAAGACTATCAGTATAATGACCCTAGACAAGGGTGGTGGCATTGTGATTTTTAGCACAGAAGAATATAATAATATTGTGCAAGCTATTTTATTTAAACAGGAAAATTACTTGCAAGTATCTAAAAATCAGATTAACATTTCCTAACAGCGTATTGACAGTTTTTTGGACGAATATATTTTGGAACAGAGGATTAGTCAAGAGACCTATAATTTTCTTTTGAATTCTTTTCCTAAAATACCTAGATTTTTTGGTATACCCAAGGTCCACAAAGATGTTTTGGTGCCCCCTTTTAGGCCTATAGTGGCGGCAGGAGTGTCTAAAACACATAGTTTGTCAGTATTTCTGGACAAAATGGTCAAACATGTTGTGGAGGGAGCTGCCCATCTCATTCAAGATTCTTGGGAATTCTTAAGTCAAATTAAATCTGACCTTTGGTCTCCAGATGTCATTTTCCTGACTATTGATGTTCAGGAGTTGCTTTCCTGTATTCCCAGGAAAGATGGATTTGAATACTTTGAAGAAACTTTATTTGCCTGCTCTAATTTGACTCTTGATAATGTTAAGCTCATTTGTGAAATGATGGCCTTAGTTTTAGACAACAATTATATATTTTTTGAAGGCCAATATTATCAACAAATAGTGAGTTGCAATGGGGGCGGCCTGTGCTCCCCGTTTACACTGATATTGTATTGTTAGGGTGGGAAATGGAGTACATTTTTCAGAGTAGTTATTTCTCCGATATATTATTATATAGTAGATTCCTGGACTATATTTTTATTTTATGGAAGGGAAATAAGGATCAAATTCCAGGTTTTATTGATTACTTGAACAGTACCACAAGATTTTTGAAATTCACCTTTGATTTGCATGAAAAGTAAATTCATTATTTGGATACTACTATAATAAAAGATGAAGAAAGGTTTTAAATCTAAGACATATAGGAAAAAAACTTTTGTAATTAATATCTTCATTTTACTAGTCATCATCCCCTTTTCCAGAAAAAGAGTACTGTCAAGGGGCAAGCTATTAGAATAGCACAAATGACTTCTCACAAGGAAGATGTTATTCAGGAATTTAAAAGTTTAGCTAATATGTTTGGGGAGAGGGGGTATCCTATGGAATTTGTGGAAAGTATTTTGGCAGAGGTTCTTGAGCAATGGAGTTTGAAATATAAGCCTATTTTAGGCAGTGATTTTACCCAAATTCAGAACACTGGAAACCAAAAAGGTGAAGTTAATGGTAATTTCACCCAAGCATGTATTGTACAATATAGCCCTTTGTATAGTGAAATAAAGAATATTCTTCACAAGAATTGGAATATTTTCAAAGTTGACCATGATGTTTTCCAGGCAGTTGGGGACCAACCTTTGTTTTCCACCAAAGTTGTTCGCAATTTGAAGGGAACCTTGGAATGTAGTTTAACAACAGGGAATGACAAGAGGCAATAATTTACTAGAGCCTGTGGGCGTTGTGCACAATGTAGTTGTATTTTGCAGGTAGAAAGTTTGGTTTTAAATAATAGGACTAAAGATACAGCATATTTTAAGAAAAGTAACTGCTTTACTAAACAGTTAGTGTATCTGGCTAGGTGCAATACAGGTACAGGATTTTATATTGGGAAGACAGAGAGAGCCTTTAAGTCCAGGATCTATGAACATCTGTACGAGATAAAAAATGAAAAGGCAATCAATGCTTTGTACAGGCATAGTAAAATATGCAATGGTTTCTCAGGTTTTAAATTTAGTATCTTAGATGTCATTCAAGCAAACCCTAGGGGAGGGGATTGGAAGAATATTTTAAATAAAAAAGAGCTTATGTGGCAATTAAGGCTTGCTGCCAACCTTACCCCAGGGTTGAATGATTTTATATCTATTGTACCAGCCTTGAAAGAAAAGGCTGGAAAGATATGAACAGCAATGTATTGGGTAAAAGGTGGATTAATTTTCATATTTTTGTTGTTCTCAAGGTTGTTTAAGTATAAAAACAATTTTTGAAGAAGTACCTTTTAAAAAAAGTTTCTTAAAAATTCTTTTCACTTTAAACAAGAACAGTTTTTAGTAAAATTAGCCTTATTTAATAATTAATTTATTTATTCCTAATGTTTGAAGTGATTGGTGTGGTTTTGACCTATCAGTTTAGGTTCATGTATATATAAGAATTTGGCTCCCTGTACCTATTGTTCTGATGAAGTCAATCTTTTTTGATGAAAGCGCTCAACCTGTCATGTGAATAAAGGTGTGTTTTCCATTTGCCCTGCTGGTGAATTTTTGGTTTCAGTTTGGACTTTGTATCAGTATTTGCCACTCATTTGTTTTTAGTATTTTTTGTTGACTTACCTTGTGCCAATAGCAGTTGTGTGTGCAATAGTTGACGGCTGCCTATGTTGGATGCACACAGTAGACTGCCTATATATGACAATTTACAGGTAGTCTTGTGTGTCTGCCATCCATTTGTACTGTGTGTGCAGGTGGAGAAAGGTTTCAGTCCCTAGATGCCTACACTGTCAGATGTGTGCTATACGTTCCCTCCTTGCCAAGGCATGGGCATACTGGGCACACCTCCATCTGCCTACTGGGGCTGGCTCAGGGTGTTCGTGGTCTGAGTACCTCTGTGCCTGTGGGGCCCTTGGCAATGGTGGTGGGCTGTGAGGTCCTTCACCATTCTGTCCCTGCTGCAGCTGTTCGCAGGATCATATTGTGTAGCATGGCACATACTATGAAGATGTGGGCACACGTGCCTGGAGAGTACTGCAAGGCTCCACCAGATATGTCCAAGCAATGGAACCATGATTTAAGCATTCCAAACACACTCTCTATGATGATTCTGGTTTGTGTGTGTGCCTTATTATGGCTTTCTTGCATGTGTGTGTGTGCATTTCTGATGGGAGTCATCATCCATGGTTCCAGTGCATAGCCAGCATCCCCCACCAGGTGGCCATATAGGATGTCCCCCCGGCAAATACCTGATACAGCTGTGAGGTATGCCAGATGTGGGAGTAGTGATAGCTTTCAGGGCTGCCATCACACACATCTATGATAATGCCCTGGGCATTGCACATGACCTGGCAGTTGATGGAGGGGTATCCCTTGCGGTTTATGTAGCGTCTGCCCTGCTCACCGAGTGGTGACTTGATGTGTATGTGCATGCAGTCTATTGCACCCAGTACCTCCAGGTATTCAGCCACATGGTGAAAGAGACTCATATTGTTGGCCAATTCCTCCTGCGTTCAGGGGAAGTATATGTGCTCATTGGCATGTGGTAACATGGCATCCAGGAACTGGTGAAGTACCCTGGATGCTGATGCCTGTGAGATCCCCATGATATCCCCAGTTGGCCTTTGAAAGGTACCTGCAGCTAGTATTCTCAGGCTTACACATAGCTTCATATCCACTGGGATAGGTTCCCCTCTGTTTGTTCTGGCACTGAGGCATGGCCGGCACAGCTCCACAAGTTGCTGTAGGGTGTCCCTGTCCACCTGTCTACCCTGTAATGCTCTATCTCCAGATCATGTAGCCCCTGACAGGTTACCCTGGGTCTGAACACTTCTCCTCCTCTGGTACCTGGGGTGGTTGTGAGCATCATCCTCCACACCACCTACAGTCTCCAACACATGCTGGTGGATCAAAGCTATGGCAGCCCCTAACATGTACATATAAAACATTCCAAGTCTGTATACACCAATAGTGCAGAGTGTATGGGAATACACAAGTGTGTGTGAGGTGCTTTCACACTTTATACTTTTGTGCTATGGATGCTGCTGATGTCATTGGGTATGTATGAGCAATTCCAGCTGCAGGGTATCTTAATTATGGGTTTAACAGTGAGTACTGCAAGTGTGGGGCCTTTAGTATGGAGTTATGCTTGCCTGCCTTGATTAATCTGTTGCCCTTTAATTCACTTTTATACCAGGATCCCCTCCCATTATCGGGCATGCCTCCACCTGCCATCTTTCTTGTTTTGTACTTTCCCTACCCAGTCACGTGTTGCAAAATGTGTCTTGTAGCTGATATAATGCAAATCTGCTTTGTTCTGCTGTGACACTTTACTGTTTTCTTTGCAGTACAGCCCCTCCTCTTTCCTGTTCTGCAGGTAGCTGCTTGCAGCCTTGTTAGCTGTTGTCAGTGGCCCACTGTAGATTCCTAGGTGTTAATTAGTCATTTGTACTACAATTTCCCTGCTGCAGCATTTCCTTATTTTTTTCCTATATCCTTCTTGTTTCAGCTCCGGTGCACGCCACACAAATCCGTTTACAGAGTTTAAGCGCGTTTTAATCTCCGTTTCCATGCATACTCGGTTACATTGTAAGCTCTCAGCTAAACAAAGCTATAGCCAGTTCAACACACCCCTTTCCTGCAGCTTTGCTTAGCCATGGGAAAACCGGATTAGCAATGCTCCAATCTGCTTACAGCAAAGGTGACACACCCCTCTCTTGACGTAATTTTTATCTCAAGGGCACACCTTGGTGTTGCAATGCTATGCTGTGAGGTGCATCCTTACACCAGCGGAGAATCTGTGATTCACTATTACTCCTCTCATTTGCATGGCATTGCCTACTAATTCCTAGCTACCGCGCAAAACACTGTCACAGCCCCTTAGCAACTCTTGAACCATGGTGTGGTGTAACATGCCTGCCATTGACTATTATAGGAAAATCATGATATGTGTTACATTGCAGTTTTATTCTATATTTTTTTCTATTTTCTTGCGATCTGGTTTGCGCGCAGCTGCCCTGCGCTTAAACTTCGCAATAGTGTGAACAATGAAATTAAATGTTCTTTTTATATTTTGCACATGTTTTTTATGCCAGTGGCTATATATTTAGCCATTGGCATATATTAACAATATAATACATGTGTTTGGCTGGCTGTCATGTCTCTGATTTTATGTTTGCAAAAATGTAAATCGTTTTTTACGGTTTACATTTCTGCATGCTTACACTACACCTGCACCACTTCCTGGATTGCTAAATACCTTCATTTGCATGCTACACTGCTGCAAATGGGGTAATTAGCATACAGGGGCCGGGAGCTGTGTGGGTGTAGCATACGCAGGTAGTGCACATGAAAACAGCTGGTACCTGGATCTCGCCGGCCATATTTGGTGGTGGAACGCCAACGCTACACCTACACCTGGTGCAAGCTTCATGAATCATGGGGCAAATTTATTTACATCTCAAATGGCTTAGTGGTAAATCACTTTGGCTATAGTGTGCAGGTTCCTGGGTTTGAGACTTGCAAGGGCTGATTATTTTGTTGCTAGGCAGAACAGGGGTTATTGGAGACAGAGTGATTAAGGCACTTTAAAGCAGTTGTAAGCAGGTTTGCACAGGTTTGCATGGAGCTAAGCGATGCTTATGTGAGCTCAGTTTTGCTTACACCCACTTACGGCCACTTAAACCCGTGCTAATTTCAAATAAAGAAAAGAAAAAAGGGAGATAGGAAAGTGGTGAAATTGGGGAAAACAGGGGGACAAACAAGAGGTGAAACAGGTAGGGATGTGCAGGACGGGTGTAGGAAAGGACCATAGCTCTGCATTATTTTGGCAGCAACAGCTGCTTCCAGTGTGGTCAATTTAGAATTTGGAGCCTCACGCCCTACAGGGATGTGTGTGGGCATCATACAGTATGGATGATTAGTAGGGTTAGATTGTGTTATGAGCGAAATGCAGAGCTATGTATGGGACGTGATTTTTTTGTAGGACAGATGCCCTTTTTTTTAAGGTGAGAATGGGATGTTAAGGAAGGATTATAGGTAAGTGTTGTGAGGGAGGTTTGGTAGGAGAGGTTGCATTTGCAGACAGACAAGACAGCAGACAAGGGCGTAGTGTATCACACTTGGGGGGGGGTAAACACTTTGACGGGGAGGGTGGTTGGGAAACCCAGATGGTAGTAGTGGCACTGATGTCCCCACCCAATGGCAGTCACCACTACTCCTTCACAGCCCCTACGGTGGCTGTGCTAGGGGCTGGGCTGGAGGGGTCACCTGCCCCTCTAGTTGTGCCAGCCTGTCCTCCACCTGGTGTAGGCAGACATCCAACTCCATCTGGAGGACACTGCGTACCATGCCACAGACCTCGTCCCAGGTGACAACATCCTCACTGCGCTCACTTGCAGGGGGGGTGAGCCCCATCCCCTGCAGTGGTTCCACCCAAGTGTGGTGCAGAACCAGCAGTTGAGGGATGTCTGGGTTGGGTCCCAGATGTGCTGGGACCCAGTGCCTCGGCCAGGTGGGGTGGCAGGATTGGATCCGCTGGGATCTGCCTTCCCATATGTGCTATGGTGTGGAAATTAACAATGAATATTGGTTAGTCATGTACAACATATTACAACATTAGTCAAAATAGCATGCATGGATATTCCCATTTACCCAAAACAGTGCAATTATAGCAAACAGAACCCATGCATATATGGAATGGCATTCAGGGTTGCAACAGCAGGCCAGTTAGTGGTATGTCAGGCAGGCAATGAAATGATTATTCAACAGGGAATATTAGTATGCACATAGTTTAAACAATGATAAACCAAATGGAACAACGGTCCCAACAGTAGATGTTTGTTTAGGAACATACCCATGTTGGTTTCAGTGTGTTGGTTGGATCATTTGAGTGGTGGGGGAAGGGAACAGATTCAATTGACAACTGTTATCAAGTATATTTGTCAGTACACTACTATTCACTACTCTAAATTCTGACCACACTTACACTCTACCTGGGCCATGGGGCTGCTACAGCACACCAACAGCTGTAGATATCAACAGAGTAAGTGTACCCTTATTTTAGTTATACACATCAGACCTGTTTCTATACCAATTTCTTTACCTGTCAGCCCTGTGCAGATTAACTGTGTGCACATTGCATTGCTGTTTCTACACGTATTTCAGATTCACATATTAGTTGCAGGCCCTGAAGTGCGTGTTGTCCCTTTCACATACATCTACTGTGTCATTCTCTATGTGCAGGTTTCTTGGTAACTGGGGCAACTATCCGTGACAGCATGACACTTGAGAGGCTTGTCTGGGCCAGACTGTGGATGTCTAGCTTGCATCTATTTGTAGGACTGGGGCTGATTAACACAGCAATTGTACACCGTTTGTAGTTATACACATCATACTAGTATTTCTATTCAGATTTCTGTACCTGTGTGCCCTGTATGGAAAATGTATGTGTTGCAGTATATTACTTTTTCTATTCGGATTGCAGTGTACAACTGTAGAACCAGACTGAGATGTTAGTGGCGGTCCCTGGATCCGAACCGTGGTGTGTCTGCAAAATTGAACTACAGGCCTAGTCCTTATCAGACTGACCTACTGGGGAGGTGTTGTGTGTTGCTTGTGACATTTCTATCTAGTGCATATGTTTGTGCACAGTACGTTTTTTATGACATGTTGCATTGTTTCCCATTTTCAGTACAAATTATGCATACACAACAGACATTGGTGTCACTGTCTGTGAAACGTACACATTAGCTGGGTTGCACATTTAACTGTTTTACAACTACATACTGCAATTTAGATTCCTGAGTACACAGTGTAGCTTTTAAGTCTGCACCTGTTAGCCTTATACATTTTTCAGTACATTCACAGCTACATACAGCTAAAAATTGAAAGGTTAACACAGGACATTGCTGGCAGACAAACAAAGCATATTCTGATGGAAATATGTACTGTTGCTTTTTTCAGTTATTTGACATGCCCATTCTAAATTATGCAGACAAGCAGTGCTAAATCAGTTCACCTCAGTTAATGCATTCTGCAGGACATACACATTTCTATTTTTCAGGTACAGGTGAGATGACACACACCAGTGTTTGGGATCACCTTTATCAGTTTTGACATACATATCTGTGTACAACTCAGAAATCCACAATTACTATTCCTGCATGATCTGCACAGAGGAATGCTTTTCATTTCTAAGTGTTGCAGTAGCCCTGACATGGCACTTTCTTGGCTGGTTCACTCCGACACACTCATACATATTCTAATATTCCTCTCCTGCATACTGTACCTTGTGTGCTACTGACATCTGTATTAATCAGCAGCTGGGAATACTCCAGTATAACGCTGGCAGCCTGACACAGGCATTTATTCATGACTTTTACGGCACAATTATATATAGAGGCAGTACTACCATTACTATAATTTTGATTTCTTATTGCTAATATTAGGGGGTATAATGTACTCACCATACTGCAGATGCAGCCAGGCCAGTTGCTGGGCATGAGCCTCAACATTCTGGGACCTCCCTGCAGCAGTTGTATGGGAAGACTTCACACATTAATCACACCTGCACAGTCACAAGTTGAACTTTTCCATACTTAGAGATACATACGACTGCATACTTAGAGACAGGTGGGACATCCTGTGCTCGGGCTTCTTGGATCCACTGGTCCATGAGCGCACCCCTCCTCTGCTTCAGGTTGTTATGGTGGTGACGTGCCTGCTCACCAATCCAGGGTATGCCAGTGGCACTGGTGAGATCACGTACAAGCTCAGTTAATGCATTCTGCAGGACATACACATTTCTATTTTTCAGGTACAAGTGAGATGACACACACCAGTGTTTGGGATCACCTTTGTACTGTGAGCCCTGGTACTGGCCCTGCAGCAGCCTGCCATCATGGGTTTTTACTAGGACCCCAACCATGACCCTGGACTCCTGGATGCCCCAACATTGCATTTGCTGTAAGCAATCCCAAATGGTTATGGCTGTATTTCCTGCCTGTGCAGTTTAAATAGGGCAGTTTTCCTGCACTTTTTCTTGATTGGCCAGTTTTAATATGCTGAACTATGCTTAGCTCCATGCAAATCCGCATAGCAATGCTTGCACTAGGTAAGCACAGCTGAAAGCCAGTAAGCAATGTTTACACTAGCAAAGCACTCCCCCTTAACTATATATTCTAATTCCAGGCTCGCACTACTGTGGGGAAAGGGACATATACCTTTTACTTGCCTTTTTCTAATTGTCGGGCAAATGAACTGTCGGGCAGTTTTGCTGCCTGAAATTTCTGTTGGGCAAATGAACTGTCAGGCAAATGAAGGTGACCTCTCTCTACATATATATATATATATATATATATATATATATATATATATATATATATATATATATATACATATATATATATATATATGTATATCTGTGTGTGTGTGTGTGTGTGTGTGTGTGTGTGTGTGTGTGTGTGTGTGTGTGGATCTAGGACATTAGATCGAAAGATCAAAAGTCCAAATCCATAATTACCGAACACTCTTTAATGAAAGCGCTTTCACCGAAAAAGCATTTTCGTTAAAGTATGTTTAAAAAAAAAAACATTAAACCTACAGCTATGCAGGGGGGCAATCCCCCCTGCACCCCACACACCCTCCTACTTTAATATTCTCACTCTGAGGTCACACTACAGTGGGGAAAGGGAATTTTCTCTTATCTGCACCATAGTACAACCGCCACAACAAGCATACTTATCTGAAAGTGCTGCTTTGGTGAACAGCACTTTCAGTTAAGTATGCTTGTTGATTTATGTTTCGGTCCGGGATCTGTACAGATCCCATATACATATATATATATATATATATATATATATATATATATATATATATATATATATATATATATATATATATATATATATATATATATATATATATATATGTATATATATATATATATATATATATATATATATATGTATATAGAAAAAAAAACTATTTTGTCCAAAACATAATCTATTTCCATAATTTATTGTTAACAGAAATCACTTTCATCCCACAATACTTCTTCAGGTCTATGTACAAGAACCCGAAAAATATATATCTACACAAAAACTTACTAAACCTAACCAGTATGCATATTAAAAAGCAGTAAACCAAAATTAAAACAAGAATACAACTTTATATGTACATTTAATTAGTAATTTAAACAAGGAAAAGTACATCAACTATGTGCTGGCCAGTGTGGGACAGAAAAAATAGTGTATTTATAAAAGTAGTGAACACTTCATATAAAATAACACTAAATCAATACTTAAAAATAAATTAATAACCAAATATAAATTAAATAAAAAACTTAGTAAACACAATTCTACTGACATTTGACCTCTGAGTAATGCAGCTAAAGAGATATTGAATATTATCTGTATACTGTCTATTTGTATTGTAATAATTTCCATATTACTTTAAATATCTCAACATTTAGGTAACACAGACAGAATTGCATAACCTTATATGAATGTATGAAAAAAATCCTGCTGGTAGTATGTGCCTTGTTTGAATGGTTACTGAGATATCATAAGCTGTTTATGCAACATTACAAAATTAATATTCACTGCCTTTATTTTGGCTTATAAAATCGTTTAAAACATAGAACTGAATGAATGCCACTAATGTAAAGATTAATTTATCCTGAAAAGTTTGCCATTTACAGTTTTCTAGTAGCACTTATGGTTCCAGGGATATGAATATTTGTTTAAACTGTAAGGTGATAACTTGTTTTTTTAAAGGCTCAAGCCACACCCACTCAGAGTTAATGGTACACACTGAAAAGAGCTCTACTGGAGAGAATGAGTAGACATGATGTAACCAATGCTTTTGATACAATACCCCACTCAGGCATTATAGACAAGCTCAATAAATTAGGAATAAACCTTTTTATCATCTGCTGGATAACCAGCTGGCTCACTGATAGGACCCAGGACGTCAAAGTAGGTGAGGTCACTTCCACCAAGAGGCCAGTTACTAGTGGAATACCCCAGGGCTTGCTACTGGGTCCAGTCCTTTTTGGCATCTCTTTCACTGAAGTGGAAGCAAACACTGAAGATTTATAGCTGACAAAGTTTTCAGATGATTGCAAGCCAGGGTTTATCATTCACTCCTCTGCAGACACTAGCATTGTTCAAGAAGTCCCATCCCTGACTAACCAATGGTGCCAAAGCTATGGTCTTAAACCATTGCTAAGAAATCCATAATTGTTCCCTTTGGGAAGTCAACAATCCTTGCTAAATACTATGTTGATAATATACCCCTAAGAGTTGACCCAGTGGTCAGGAATCTGGGTACACACATAGACAGTAGCCTTAACTTTGACCACCAGTTGGCCACACTAGTGAGGAAATCCTTTTATGTTCCTCAACTTATAAGTAAGGGCATGGCATCTAGGTCAACAGAGGTCATTATCCCACTGTACTCTGCCTTTATCAGACCAATAATAGAGTACAATGCTCCTTTTGGTTTTTGCCTGACCAGGCATATGCAGCAACTAGTGACCTCAAAGGTTCCTTACAAAAAGAATACAAGGCATAACAAACCTTCCTTTTGCAGAGCACCTTAAAGCCCATTCCCTCTACTCAGTCTGCTGTAGATTGTTGAGGAGTGAGCTGTGCCTAGCTCAGAAGACATCTGCAGACCCCACACTTTATGAATCTCCTGCATATTTGTAAGTCAAATGGTACCAGAAATACAAGGTCTAATGACTTGAATTTTGTTTGTGATTTAAATAGAACATGCTGGCAAGACAGATATATGTCCCAGGGACTGCCCCTCCTATGGAACAGGGTTCCCATCCATGTGAAGCTGAGTTTGTATATTACTCAATTTAAGAGCAACCAAGACCAGTGGATAGGGAATGGGAAATTTACAACAGACCTGATGCCCATGTCCATTATGGACAATGGTAGCTTATAAATGCCTGTCCCTCAATGTCCTATTTGGATACAGGATATCATTATTCTTATGGGAAAACTTGACTAGGCTTAGAAAGGCCCCCTGGGTCATTGGCCTAGTAACAATCTATGAGTCAATGAATCTTGATGTGCTATATCTAACATGAGACATTTCTTATTAGTGTTTGTACAATGTACTTTAATATTTGACTCTGTGCTACAGTATATGTTGTTGGAAGGTCACACCCCATTCAGATTAACAGAACTTTATATCTGTTGACAATGATTTAGATACTGGTTAAGTACACATATCAAGACATGCTACACATTTTCCCTGTTTTTGCAGAAACATAGCAGGAAAACTAAAAGGGTACATTCAGGCATATTGTCAGTACCTAACTGAGCATATGTCTCTGCAACTGAGCTCTTAGAAAAAGTAAGGTGCACCAAGGGCCTATAGTAAGACACCAGCTACCACAAGAGATGACATCAACAATGCAGTTTTACAGAACTTTCTTTAGTAGTTGATTGCAAATATTAAGCAACCTCTTGGGGAACTTTACAGCGAGGGGGAAAAAACACTGCAATCATGCATTGTGTAGAAAGCACGCAGCAAGAAACATTGGAACACAAATGCACCTATTAAACATCAAGGTGACTTGAAGGCCAATCAGATGGCTTTCTCTTTTTTTAATTATTTTGGATTCCTACAACTGCTGTTTACTATCAGCCATGTAAAAAAGCCTTTACTCAGTCTTGTCCTCTGACATCCCTCCTGTGCCAGCTACTAATATACTATGGATGCATATAGCATGTACTTCCCAGCTACTAATGTACTATGGATGCATGTAGCATGTACTTCCCAGCTACTAATGTACTATGGATGCATGTAGCATGTACTTCCCATGCTTGGATATTACAATAGGAATGTGCATGAGAGGAGATGGAGAAGTTGCTAATTTCTTTTAACTCCCTCTGTTGTACTTTCTTTCTTTTCTTTTTCTGTATGCCATGCAAATTAATAGTGCTGGCAGAGCAAAAGGTAGAAGACATGAGCATTGTTTATGGAGGGTTTTTTTTAAAGTGAGAAGGTTTTCTTTTTGATGTTTCTAGCTGCAACATCGGTTCAGATATGACTATTGAATTCTTGTTGTCTTTTCTCTGTTTGGAGTGCTCTGTTTACAATGGGCATACTGATTTTTCTAAACAGTTTGCACATTTGAAAATATTACTTAGCATTCATAGTATAACATTTACTTTTCTCCTGTAAGTGATTTCTTCTGCCTACTCCAGCTGCAGCTGATAGCAGTCATATGCACCACCAGACTGTAGCAAGACAAAACGATATGTGTTGCTGGGAGCAATAAAATTGATCCATTTTACCTGCCTTCATGACATGAAGCAACTATCATTGATGTGTACATCAAGTCTAATTTTAAAATTGTATCAGCTATTCTTCTTCTTCTTCTTTCGGCTTTTCCCAGTTAGGGGTCGCCACAGCGGATCACCTGTCCGCTCATGATTGGCAGTGGAGTTTTACGGTGTTGAGTTGCCAACCCAGCACCCAACCTTCCAGTGAAGGCACACACACACACACTCACACCTAGGGCCAATTTGGAGTGTCCAATCCACCTACAGCATGTCTTTGGGATGTGGGAGGAAACTGGAGCACCTGAAGGAAACCCACGTGACCACAGGGAGGACATGCAGACTCCACACAGAAGCACCCCAGCTGAAGATCAAACCGGAGAACCTCTTGCTGTGAGGTGACAATGCTAACCACTGCACCACCATGGCCGCACTAAAATTGTATCAGCTATACATTTTAATAATTTAGGAGTTTATTCCATTCATCCTCCACTTTCTGTAAAAACAGTTACCAGTTATATTATTTTTACAGAAACTGTATCTTAATCACAAACATCTATCACAGATTTTTGAAAACCAATAGATTCTAATACAAAATTGCTCTTTGGAAACATTTATGCACCTTAAGAAAAGTTCCTCATAATATTTTGTAGGATAGCAAGAATAAATGTGGGTATTTTGATCTCATAATAACTCATGTCCCATAAATATTTTGGATGTATACAATTTCTTTGATATATATATATATATATATATATATATATATATATATATATATATATATATATATATATAAAATGTGTATATATAAAATGTGTATGTATAAAATGGTATGTATGGCATATTAATGTTCCATATTATAATTTTGATTTAATAAGACTTATAAATTATTCCTTCATCAGGTCTTTATCACTATTCTTAAAAAAAAATCTACGTATACATTCTTCAGTCTTCTTGGTCAATAAACAAACTGCCTTAATATGATCTTGAAACGAGAGCTTTAATCCACATGTTTTCCCACATCCCAAAGACATTTTACCCTTACTAGTTCTGTGTCATTCAATGTATGTTTTATAATATGTATTTGGCTCAAAACACCTTTGCTTAGTTTTCTCTACATTTATCTAAATCTAATGTCCAGTCACTCAAACATTGTAGTCCCTTCTGCAAGATTCCTTTAACAAATTCTGAACAATCACTTTTCCCAATTTAATGTCATCTGCATAAATAATAAAAAGTATGCCATTGTGGAAATTGATGTGAGATAAATGCATAGTGAAGCCATTTGGTACAGGATCTGATCCCTGTGATATACCCCGATGTAATGTATAACCTTTTTTCTAATTTTCCCACTGTATATTCCACATTATATATTATAACCACTCTCTTTTATCAATCTAGTCAATATTTCAGGCAATTTCAGACTAGATCATTTATTGAGTCATAGCCTAAATTTAACTGGGTCAAATGTATAGCAAAATTATATATAAGATCCATAATTTTCTATACATTAAGTGATGTTTCTGCAGAAACAAAGATCGCATATGATAGTTGATCTAATCCTTAGGTAAGCATGTTAACATATAGATATATACAGTGTTTTTCCTTCTTCCATAATTCCATTCGTAAATTTTGCTTCCATTAGTTCACCCATAAAAAGTAACAGACCAATTGGTTGATAGTTCTTCACAATATGATATTCTCCTTTGTTCATATAGACTGGGTAATGATTGCTGCCTTCATCAAAACTTTTCTTAAACAATAGTCTCAAAAGTACTGCTGGTGAGAATTTGAAGTCTTAAGTATTATGACTACTTATAGTGTCCCTGCCACTAGTTTTGTGTGTGATTATTTATCAGGCTGTCTAACCTGCCCCAGTTTGATTCGGGTTTGTTACTAGTGTTACAAACCAAATTCTTGAACGTGTTTGAAAGCTGGTAAAGCACTTTGCACTTTGAAATGGCCAGCAGCCATTTGTTTAAGAATTATGAACAAATCTAAAAATAATGGAAGGACAAAGGATTTAAGTCAGTAACAGTTTTTAAATATAATTCTAAATCATTAACTTAACAACAGGGCTTGGCATCAGCATGCACCTGCTCAGGAGTAAGGAGTACAAAATTCTATTATCTGGCATTATTGACTGACTATAATTGATTTATCAGAAAAATAAAAAAAATATAATGGACAAGCAGAAGTATGATGCAAAATCAGTGTTATTCTGCAAAATCAAGGACAACTGAGAGGTATGGACATCAGAAAGAAATACATTGCTCCTGTATAGAGCTAACAGCTTTAAAAGCTATTAGACACTTCATTCTGCCACTCTTTCTGTTTACAATTATGGCAGAGTAAAGTTCTAACAGCTTTTTGATGCTGTTTTACCTTCTACTTCTTTTCTTTGCCAGCCAGCATTTCTTCTGACAGTATGTTGATTGGGACATTGTCTAACATTGCATGAGTGTCCTTAGCAAGCTTTTATTAAGCACCCCTAATCTTTTTCCCCAATTTCAGAGTGTAATATTAATTTTTGTTCCATATACTACATATAAAACCGATCATCTAATTTTCTAAGGTCCCTACTGATGCATGTTCCCACATACGTCATGAACCCTAATGATGATGACACATCCAGATTTACCTAGTTTTTATGCCCTGTTTACAGACTGTGATGAGAAAATTGAATATGGCTTGGCATATTATCCCAAGACGCATTATCAATTATTATTATTGACGCATTATCCCAAGAAAACCACTTGTCACTTTTCTATCTACTGATATCAGACCCAAGACATTTTCGTCTCTCTTCTCAAACCACTTCCTTCTCTGTCAGTGTTGTTTTCAGTTCAATTTTATCTCTTTCATATTTGTAAGATGCATACAGTGTACAACAGAGACAAATGATTTGTTGAATTCCAGACTGATAATACTCACAGCATCTTCATGGTGACCCAACCATAGAACTAAATCAGGTTTGCCTGATAGGCTCTTCCCACTTTAAATCCATTTTAATTCTTATTCAGAACCTCATTCCACTCTATAGAAGTGTTTTATGCCTTGGCTGCAATATACTGTGCTCACTGCCAACATTAAGTTAACTGTGCTTTACTTTCCTGGAGTACTTCTTGCTTTTAAAGTTAACTTGCTTTCAAAGTTAATTCACTATCACTATCATTTGTCAACACTCGCTGAGGGAAAAAAACTTGACATATGTTTTTTTTTCATATTTCTATTTACCAGAACCCCGCTAGCCATTTGTTACTTTTGTGAACTAGATGCCTGTGCTTCTCCAGCTAGCCATGTATTGTGCTGAAGCATGATGGAGGAGATTCCATGCTGCTGCCATTAGCTGGCCACCATTGCTGTTGTCACTGGTGTGACAAACAAGAGAGGGAGCTGCAGTGACACTTTTGGTGACTAGCTATGGCAGCTGCACACCACATCAGTGCATGGTTGTACTGTGCAGAATACAGCAGGCAGTAACCATTCTGCATGCAGCAGTAGGCTCATGCTGAAAGACTTCCCTGACTCATCCAGGTGATGGAAATGCATTCTGAGTAGGCAAACACTGACTAAGTGACTGTCCTTGTCTAGAACTGAGTGGTGGTATAACACTCCTCTGCTGCTCCCTGTAGGTTATGTACTGGTGTCATAAACCACTCTTTGAGTGGGTAGCATGCAGCACCTAGAAAACAAAACAAGGACGGGATACATAACAAATGGGGAATATTAGTCAATAGTACCCATAGAGAAATAGCTATGATTAACAACATTAAACAGCCAGCACTTACCATGTCGGTGACCAAAAGGAATCTTACCATATAGAAAGTGGCAGAATTGTGAAACTGTGTGCCACATGTGACAATCACCATACATCACACGTTACCTAGTAGTTGATGGAATGGTAGCACTTCCTGTTATGGTACCTCTCCCCATGGTCCAGATGGATCCCTTAGAATAACATGGGAGAAATCTATCACACCAAGCACCTCAGAAAAGCATGCCATTCTATAGAATATATGCATGGTGCTGTCTCTGTCCTGTGGCAACACTGGGAAATAAATGTGCTTATCCACATGTGCCAAGAGTATGTTGAGGAACTGCTTTAGTATCCTCAAAGCACAGACCTCTCTGAGATACCATATATATTGTCTGTCTGTCTCTGAATGTTCCTCTTGGCAAGTACAGTGAGGACTATGCATAATTTGATGTCCACAGGTATAGGAATGTCATACCTTGAGTTAAATATTTAGGTTTTAGTCAGGCTGTAATGGTTGTTAAGTTAGAGATCTTCCAGGTATCCTCAAGAAAGTTGCTGGGGCAAGCTTAAGAAAAGCTTTCTTAGTGGTTGCATAAAGTAAATGGAAGTGTTGCAAACCAATAGTTCAAAGGTTAATTATGGGAAGTTTGTATGTGAAGGAGGAAAAGAGACTTTAGCCCTTAAGCAGACAAGCAGGGCATTTAGGAATCACATCATTTTTCAGTTTTTTTTTTTGCTAGTGCTTGCAGCTCAAGGCATTTTCTTACCCATGCCTTTGGCATTACTGCACAATGTCATAATTGCTTCCATCTCAGTTATCATACTCTTTAGTTCTCTGGCACTGCACAACACCACACTAACTTATTTTTCCTTACCACCCTTTTTTCCCAATATCCCTTGTCTTGACTATTGCTTTCAACCTCATCTGCTTGAGATTCTGCCCCTTTTGGCTTTTCTTCTAGTTCTCTTCATTATCCTCTTCCCTTTCCTTACAACAATATTTTTCCTTGAGCTGCTTTTATACCCTCATGGTCTCTTCATCTAGTCATATCCCAAAAATCTCATCCTTTCATTCCATCTCCCCATCAGATGATGACAGTCCTTCCCATATCCTTGTTACTGTTCATTTTTTTCCTCTCATTCGTGCTTGTCATTTGTATTTGTTTATTTGTTCATTCATTCTTTTTTATTACAAATATTCTGATATTACATATCAAAAGGACAAAAAGAGGCAAAGCAAAACTTAGCCTGCATGAAGCACTTAGTGAATACTTTAAATTAAAATCTGAAGTGATAGTGGTACTTTTGCTGTCTTTTGAGTCTCTAACTACTACTACCTTTCACTCCTTCCACCATTCCACTGACAAAACGTCTTTCTTCTTCTGCTACCCCCCCCCCACTACCTGTCCCTTCCTTTTTATGTGCAAGCTTGAAAAGAGGTGATGTTATTCCAAGATTATCTGGCTATTTGCTTTATGAGCAAAAAAAAAAACATGGTAGGTGGCTTTGTGCTCTCATGTGGCGGAGTCCAGAATATTAACATTATTACAAAATGACTGGAGCAATGCAATGGATAAAGCACGGTGTGTACGTGTGTGTGTGTACGTGTGTGTGTGTACGTGTGTGTGTGTGTGTGTGTGTGTGTGTGTGTGTGTGTGTGTGTGTGTGTGTGTGTGTGTGTGTGTACGTGTGTGTATGTGTGTGAGAGAGAGCGAGATAGTATAGCTCTTTGATTTTTTTTTGTGACTTTATAGTTGTGGAGGGGCCACTCTAAGGATTGTCCAGGGTGCCGCTTAACCTACCTACAGTCTCAGTGATTAGTCCCCTCTCTCAAATACTGGATCTTAATATGCCCTCAGACATTGGTGACTCATAGGCCCCAGCTGAAGCAGAATTCCATCTTAGTCATGTCAGTGCACAATTAAATATTTATTTTCATTTAAGAGGCATGGAAAATCTGAATGCTCTGTATAATAATCTGTGGAACACTCTGTACACTAATGAGTGAATTAATTAACCTGATAATTAATTAGATAACCACTCTGGAAAAAAATCACAAAGAAATGGCTGCTGCAGGCAGCTGTCCAACTGCACAAACTGTATGCTAGTAAAACTAGAAATACACTGTTAGTTGCCTCATAATGTTCTGACTTGTAAGGAACAAAACAGTTCATGAATAAATTAACTTTAGAGCTAAAACATTGATTAATGCAATGACCTTTAGAGATAAGCAAAATACTAGGCATCTGTTCCATGCCCTAGGAACTACAAAAACAAGTGAAGAATTGCGGTTAATGTTCATGCTTCTAGATGCTGTTGCAGATATAGTTTGTTTAGAAATCTAGCATACAGTTGAATTGTCATATGGAAAAAGCCAGATAAAATCGAACCTGATGGAGCAGTAGAAACTTCATCTCTGGTGCTGCTGTAGGACACAGTGGAATAATGGTCTTGGATCAAAGGATGCACTAATATGCTCATGATCTTCAATAGCATTATAGGAAACTGAGTAACTGATACAAACAGAGCAAACCAGCAGTCTATCAGCATGCAAGGTATCACCAGTTAATGGTCACAATTAGTTGAATGAAGTCAGTACATCCTCTATACATCAGTTGCTTACACTTATGAATGGAGTAATTACTATTACTGAAATGCTGGGATACAGCCAGGAGA
This sequence comes from Protopterus annectens, assembly GCF_019279795.1. Classification (NCBI taxonomy): domain Eukaryota; kingdom Metazoa; phylum Chordata; order Ceratodontiformes; family Protopteridae; genus Protopterus; species Protopterus annectens. Next base: position 1,124,865,745 of record NC_056744.1, read on the forward strand.
GGTTTAAGTACTTGCTAAATGACAAATAAAAGAAATTAATGGTTAACATGGCAAACAGCAGCCTAAAGGTAAGCTGGCACATACACAGCTGCTACTGGTTGTTAAGACTCAGTGCTCCAGTTTGTATCACAAATCTCTTCATGATGCAAGCAAGGCATAGTGTAGTAGAAGGGTTATAAATCATTCCACTTTATTTCCCCTCTGTTTACCTTAGCAAGTCATGAAGTTAAAAACAAAATAGCACTAGGGCTTGGTGTTATGGTAAATACATTGGAAGAAATATGCATAGAATCATGGAATATAAAAGATCTGAAAAAATGCAAGTAGTTCACCCAGAACAACAGAGTAGAAAGGAGTAGCACCAGGCCCTTATACAGAAGCTGGTATAGATACAAAATTAAAGGAAACTCCAGTGATTCTTTTATTATTAAGTTAATAAGAGCATTCATTACACATTGCAAACATACATCAGGTTATTTTATGGGGATCTCTATGGAAAGATTCCTGTAACTTTAAAAAAAAAAAGTGTGACTGTACACCTGTAAAAGTGAAGATGAAACTTACTGTTACATGTCATAAACATTTTTGCAGGTGAAAGTCTCTGCATTCCCCTGATGTAGGTGACTGCACCCCACATCCCGCTGCTACTTATATCCCACATCCACCCACTACTTATATCCCACATCCACCCACTACTTATATGCCACATCCACCCACTACTTATATTATATCCTAACTCTGAGATTGCTGCATCTTTGACAGTTCTCAGAAATGCAGTCATTTTAGACTTAGTACATATTTCTCCTAGCTATACTTAATTCCACACTGTTTCAGGTCTTCCACTACAGGATCTCGATCATACAGGCAACGTATTACAATATGGAAACATTCCTACAATGGGGCCAGGCCAGACCCAGGGGGAGGATACCCCCCCCCCCCGTTGTAGAAGGAAGTAGCAGTCCACAAAAACTGATAGGCCAAATAAGAGCCATAAAGATGATAATGTGGACTATTTTGGATAAGAATGAAATTATTTATTGTTACTATTATGTAAAAAGCCCAGAATTTCCAGACACCAGATATACAAAACGATTAAGAGAGAAACTGAAAGAAAGAAAAATACTTCCACAAGAAAAACTATCAGAAGCTTCAAATGAAAAGTTGTGTATATTGATACAACAGATTTGTGAAAAACGGTATATAGATCAAGAAACCTTGACCTGTTTGGAAAAAGAAGCATCTGAAAAAGTGCAAAAATATAAACAACAAAACCAAGAGATATTTGAAAAGTATAAAAAGGAAAGTAAGAAAGAAAGATTTGATAAGGTGCAATATTTATGCAAAGGAGAAAGCCAAATTAATCAATGTGAAGAAGATATTTAAAGAGAAGTACAAACACATCCAGATATGGAAAATTTCACAATAAAAAAAATAACATCACAAAGATGGAACATAGAAACGAAGATTAGTAAAGCAGAAGTTAACAAAATAGAAGCTGAAGTTATGGAGTGCCTGCAAAGTGAAGAATTTGGTGTAGAAGGTCTAACACAGGTAACATCACAGCAGGATGGAGTGAGTCCCCAAAGTAGGGACAAACAGGAAGATCAGGAGTCATCTGAAGAAGACATTTGGACATGGGAAAGAAAAAGATTTAATATGGTGTAATATTTATGCAAAGAAGGCAAAACTGACCAATACAAAAATAGCAGCACCAAAGATATTTGAAGAGAAACACAGGCAAAGGAATCCAGACATGGAAAACTTTACAATACAAAAAATAAGAAGATAGAGAGGAAAAGTAGAAAAGGAGATCAGAAATGGAGAAGTTAAAGAAATATAAATTGAGGTTATGGAGTACCTGCAAAGTGAAGGATTCAGTGTAGAAAATCTAATGCAGCAAGCACCACAACAGGTTAGAGCAGTGGATATATAAGTTAAGGGGAAATCAGTGAAACAGGAAGCAATTGGTCAGGTGCCATAGGAAGATAATTTGGAGCCTTCAACAGAAAACCAGTTTAAACATTCACTTGAAGCTAGACAGCAAGGGAAGGAACAGGAAACTGTGGAAACTCAGATGCAGTCAGTGTTGGAGATTGATATGCCAGTGAGTTCCCATATAATAGAGCAGGATGGCACAGGATGAAGTTGAAGAGAATGTGCCACAGGAAGATGCTGTAGAACCTTCTATAGAATGCCTGCAGGAATTGGAAAACAACGGATGGGCCCTTAGTTTGTAAGAAAATGAGCTAAAAGATCAATGAAAGAAATATACTGCAGAAGGTTAATAAAACCCAAAAAGTTAGAAGTTTTTGATAAGACAAATGAACACAGAATTAGGACTGTTCATAGAGACCTATGTGATTTAACAAAAGTAAACAGAATATATTGGGTCTATAGCATATGTTCGAAGTTTTATAACTTTGAACATTAAATATTGATTTTAAATGTTCAAAGTTATAAAACTTCGAACATATCTTAAAAAAAAAAACAAAAACAAAACTAACAGTTGTAGGCAGGGGGGCAAGCCCACCTGCATCCCCCACACCCCCGCTCTTTAAATATACCAACTCTGAGACCGGACTACAGTGCAGTAAGGGAAACTAGTCAGGTAAGTTCCTTTTGTTTTTTTTGGGTTTTTTTTTTTTTTATTATATGTTCAATGTTTGAAACTTTGAACATTTAAATTCAGTTATTTAATGTTCAACGTTTTCAAACTTCGAACATGTAATATAGACCCAGACATATTACTGTGCAGCTAAATTAATAACTGATAAAGTTCTACCACAAGAACACTGGGTAGTAAGGGAAAGGAAGGGGAGAAATTGAATACCATCATGGAAAAATCGAATAGAGAAAACTATAAAGCAGTTAAGACAAGAAGTGTCACTGTTAGAAGAATATCGAAGAGGGAACAGATCAACAAAAGTACTAAGAAAAATAGATGTAATAAAAGCAATGCACAGTATTAGAACAGACCAGGATTTATCATGCATTATTGCAAATAAGAAGCTAAAAATTTCAGCATAGGCGGAAAGACTTAGAAGATACAAAAATAAATATAAAGGAAAAGTACAAAATAAGCAATTAATTGATGATCAAAAAAGTTTTATAGAGTACTGGGAAATAAGGTAAAAGGAATTGAGGGACCACCAAAAAGAAGAAATAGATATATTTTGGAGAAGTATCTATGAAGATCCTGTGGAATACAACAAAGATGCTAAATGGATAGAAGAAGTTAAAGAAAGAATAAGAGGTTCAAAGGTACAGGATATGAAATGGGATGAAGTAACTGGCAGGGAGATTGAAGCAAAGTTAAGAAAAGCCTCTAATTGCAAAACCCCAGGCCCAGATGCAGTATGTAACTTTTGACTGAAAGTATTAACATCTTTGCATGAAGATTTAGCCATGAGTAAGAACACCCCGAACAGACACCAACCTGGTTAACAACAGGAAAAACAATGCTCCTACCTAAGAGTGAACCTGCAAGCTACCCTAAAAATTATAGACTAATAACTTGCCTTATGACGACTTATAAACTATACATGGGAATCGATGCTGACAGAGTTTATGGTCATTTAGAAGAAAACTCCATTATGACAGTAGAACAAAAGGGCAATAAAAGAAAGTCAATTGGTATTAAATAAAGTCATAGTGGAGAACTGTAAAAAGGGGAAGAATGTAAGTATGGCATGGATTGACTACAAAAAAGCATTTGATAGTATCCCACATTCACGGATAAAAGAATGCTTAAAAATGTGAAAGATATACCCTACACTGATCAACTATATTAGTGACCACGAAACAGTGGCAGACCACTTTGCAATTAAGCCATGATAAAGGGAAAATTATTGTCCCAGGGATAAAAATTGAAAGGGGGTATTCCAGGGTAACTCTCTGTCACTGCTGCTATTCTGTCTTGCCCTTAACCCATTAAGCTTCCTACTTAACAGCTTAGGCCATGTCTATAATTTGGCTCCTAGAAAACAACAAAGTGTAAAGATTTCTCATCTTCTCTTTGTCGATGATTTAAAACTGCATAGTTCATCAGATGAGGAACGGAAAGCACAACTGCAAGTTGTCAAAACTTTTGCAGATGATATAAGAATGTTATTTGGTCTTGATAAATGTGCAAAAGCAACCTTTAAAGCAGGAAAACTGCAGCGCCAAGAAAACATCAGTTTGAGACAAGAATGTGATATAAAAGAACTTGAGTAAGAGGGAGTGTATAAATATTTAGTAATTGATGAAGGATCAACAATAAAACATGAATAAATGAGAATAAACCTTAGTAAGGAATACTTTAGAAGACTTAAATTAATCCTGAAAACAGCATTTACATCTAGGAACAAAATCCAAGCTATATACTAACTTACAGTTTTGGAGTGATTGACTAACCCCAAAACATGTTGGATAGATTAGATAGAAAAACAAGAAAGATGCTGCATGCTCACCAAATGATTTATAAAAATCAGTGCATGCCAAGATTATATATTCCTCATTCTGAAGAAGGGATGGGCCTCCTTGAAATTGATTACATGTGTAGATCTGCAATCGTGGGACTCCACACATATCTGCTGACCTCACAATACCCAAACATAGTAAAAGTTTTGAAACATGAGGAGAATAAATATAAGATGAATTCTCTGCTTAATTTAGCAGAAGCATATCCGCATCAAGCAGGAATGGAAATCAAACCAGAAGTGGATAAAAATCAGACATCAACTGAATGCGCCAAAAAACAAAAGAAAGAATGTAAGGTGAAGGACCAGATGAGAAGGCAAGAAATGTGGAAAAAGCATAAATATAGTTGCAAGTATAGAAAACTTCTGGAAGAACCTCATGTTGATTAGGAACGAATGCAGGAATGGTTAAGAAGAGGTGAATTCAAATCAAGAGATGAAAGGTTAATATTGTCAGCCCAAGATAGTGGGCTATGTACATGTTAGTTTACAAAGTCCATTGAACATGTGGGAGAAACAGACAAATGTACATTTTGTAAAACAGAATTGGAAACAGTCACATACTTTATTGCAGGTTGCGACATACTAATGGCAGAAAGACTGTATACTGAAAGGCATAATAATGTGGCAAGATTGTTGCACTGGGGATTATGCAAACATTATGGTATTGAAGTGGCTGAAAAACACTGGAAACATGAGCCACAAAGCATCATAGAAAATGATGGTTTATATCACTTGGGACCACCCATTACCAACTATATGCTAGAAAACTGGATATAGTGGTTCAAGAAAAGAAGACAAAAGTAGCATTGATCATTGAAATGACCACACCCAGTGACTACACTGTCTTGCGTACAGAGAGACACAAAGTCATAAAATATCAGGATCTGCAGGCAGAAATGAGAGCAATGTGGAAGAAAGATACTCAGACAGTTCCAGTAGTAGTAGGAGCAATGGATCTTATAAAAAAGAATCTACAATCATATTTAGATATGTTACCAATCCATGTAACTCCATACGAATTGCAGAATGAGTCATTACTGGGCACACTGCGGGTGCTCTGAAGAGCACTTTTGGCTGACATCAAAGATTGAAACAATACTAATTTCATGAACTTTAATTGTACTTTGACTTAGGAATGGGGTCCATTCCCATCATGGTATTAGAAACCGAAAAGACTTGAAGAAATTAAAAACCTGGGACCCATTACATGGTGCAGAAACCAAAATGGCAATAGTGCAAGAACAAAAAATAGTAACCAAGTAAACTGCACCTCAGAAAATAACCTTCAGGAGATAGGAAGCCACACCAACATAAAAGAATGTTAAAAAATATTTAATACAAAGAAAGTGCCCCCTTCTGCTTCCCACTGGTTCTTGCATGCAAATCTGCAAGCTCTGAAATATTATGGAAAATATTTGGGAGGGTGGCTTAATGGCTAAGGGTGTATGCCTTACAAACACAAGGTGCAGGGTTTGAGTCTCACAAGAGATAATTGGCTAAGTTTAAAATGGCTCGCAAGGGCAGTTAGCTTAGTACTAAACTATGAACTGTATAAGGTTTCTCAAAATTATGTAACACATGCAGAAGATCTTACTGTTTTTACCTTCTAGTGGTATTTCAGTCGGTGAAGGTAAACTACAGGATGTAAATGATGAAGATTAGAACAATTCACCTGGTCCTCTGGACAAAAATCATTCCATTTGATGCAATTACCATTGTTATTCATTACTAATATCAAAACTGACCAAGCCTTCTGACCTTGCTTGCTTAACAGAGTGCTTACCAAATAAACAAATATGCTTTTGAGGTGAAAGCAGTGCATTTCAAGAAGATAATTGTGTACTGCAGCTTAAAATATGTATGCCTTTTAACATTTTGCATTCAGGTGTACGCATGTATAATTTGACAGCCATGCCTCACGAAGCCTGGTGGGTTCATGAAGGTGTTCTTTTAGTTTCTAGCAAGTTAGAAGTACTGCATATGAACTCTGCACAAACAGGTAAATAGGGCTGATCTGGTTATGACTCATATCACATATTAGATACTGCACAGAAACCTAATAATGATGGCCAATCAAAAATATTAACATTGTTAATGCACATTTTGACATTGAAATGCATCACTAATGCTAACAATATTTTTCCCTCAAGTTAAATCCTTATGTCACAGTTGCTGTTATAAACACTTGGGAACACTATCATCTTGCCCAAAGATATATAAAGAAGCTACCTTACAAACTCATAACACTATGGATTTAATGCAGTAAAGGCACTTTCTGCATTAAATTTGGTAGCTTTTATGTCCACCTCTTGGTGCTGAGGAACACTTTTTTTAACAGTATTAAAGGGCTGGTCCTTGGATGATTTAAACCTCAGTCATCTAGAGTATGTGATGACAATACTTGAATGAAAAATTCACTAAATGGAATACAAAATGTACCTTAACTTCATTAAATGCATAGTCAGGAAATATGCAGATGATATGCTGACAAGTTAAACTGGTAATCCTCCAAATTCTTCCCTAGATGTAGGTACATCCATATTGCAAGTAACCACCTTTCTGTACAGAATTAATTTTGTGTTTTATTCCCACTGTCTGCCAGGGGAGGTACTGATTTTCTCACAACCATCAATAGGACAAATTCATATTGGAAAAATAAAGAAAGGAAGGAGAAAGGAAATTCACCCCGGGGATCACGTCAGTCGCCCTGCTAGACAGGGGTCCAGGAAAGTAAATAATGTGGGAAGAAATAGACAGGGAATGGCTAGGCTTGTATAGGCCCTAGGGCTGATATCCTAGTACCAACCTATGAACCTATGAACCAAATGTGTATAGGACTGTGGTTAGGTCTCTACCTGACTTATGGACGCTGTTATTGTCATACATTTTTATGTTATTTATGTCACGCACTTCACTTTTAACTCATTATTGCATAATAATAACATTAATAATGTGGATATGACCATTGCCTCATCAGAATAATGCATCCTATTAATAGTATTTACGAATATGGCTTTCTGTGCAGTAGTAAGAAAACTGAAAAGATTATATAGTTAGCATATGTATTTGAATTTCAAGACATTAACTGATGGGTACCCTCAACTTCATAAAATAGCTCAAGAATGTTTTTTCTGACTCAACTGGTAACTGGGTAAGCCCACAGGACAAAAGTTTCCCTTACAGGGGCAACCTAGGAGTATTGTCTGGTGATGTGATTAGCTCAAAGTCACACCTTTACAAGCATTTGGACCTATACCTATGTTTGCACACCTTTACAAACATTTTTACCTTTACCTGTGTTTGCACACCTTTACAAGAATTTGCTCCAGAGTACATAGCACTTCAGCCATGGCAGCTGTGATGCCGATTCTAAGAATGATTTATGAATGCAATTAGAGGCAGGACTGCTATTGAGCACTGAAGCACACATTAGAACAGAGACCTCAAAAATGATAAATAAATAGGAACTTTTCCCTGGCTGTTACTGTGCTCCGCAGGCTTCTTTGGCTTATGTTCCCAGTCAAATATTCTGCAATTATTTTTTTTTACAAATTTGGTGATCATCTTTCATGGTACAAATGCCTAGTGTCTGATAATGTAATAGAAATATGCTGCATGCTGCCGCAAAACATCTGTACTTATATTGAGATACCAGAAAAACACTATCATTTGAGAGCACAAGTCCCACTGTACCCATAAGGTTTGTCCCCACACCCCTTTACCTAAATACACTAACTCTGCTCTTGCACAGCTGTTGGAGTAAGGGCAAATAACTTGCAAGTGCAAAAAAAAAAAAAAAAAACATGTCCCCACTACATTTGCAGCTAATACAGCAAATACAAACTGTATAAGCAGACTGAGAAGTAAAATGTAGCAAAACTAAACGGAAATCCAAATTAACAAGAAAAAAATGGATGGTACAGTGTTTTATTTTCAGGAATTTTTAATGACATGTTGCTTTCAGTGCTGTTTATTTTTTTCAATGATAGTGGCCTTTTTCAATGACAGTGACGTCAGTTAAACTGACATCAATAAAATGACTCATAAAAAATTAGTTACAGGCACTAAAGTGTACAGCTTTCATAGAGTATACCAGAAGGTTAACTCTACAGTGTGTATATGATATAACATTAATATAAAAAACTGTCCTAAGGCAGATTAATACAGCGTGCTGATACCCACCACAATGCGTCCTGGACGTGTTATAGCTTGTCTATATATCATCAGTATTTCTAAGTTCAGTTTCCTGCTTTCACAATTGTAAATCTAAGTGCAAGGTTTACTTACTGAACAAAATATACATAGCAGTATGCTGTGGCTGTCTTGGTCTTATGGCATAACATTTCAGTGACAATTGTTGTTCAGTCGTACTAACCCAGATAGTCACTTACTGTATACCAGCTTTAGCATTAGTGATAATGTTTAGCCAGCCATCTGCAGCAATCCTAAAAGGTTCAATGAGGTTAGGAACAGAGGAGCATAAGAACAATCCTAGGCAAGTAATCATTAGAGGCACAAGGTGGTAGCCGTTTAAAATCTTGAGACCCGAATTGATGAGTCCTGGGATTAGGAGACTCTAGGGAAGAAAATCCAAACTTCCATATATTAAGCCTGAGATAGCCATTTCTCAAAATATTCCCGTTTCTCCTAGGTGTGGTGATCTCAGAGTTAGTATATATACATTTTGGCATGGGGTGTTCTGGAGGTGGGAAGTACAGGGGAGCTGGCATCCCTGCAAAAATAAAAGTTTCAAGGAAAAGACTGATAATCAACATTTGATCTTCTTCTGTATTCTCTTATGTCTCTGGACTTGGTATTTCCAGTGTCAAGATTTCAGTAGGGAACTCCATAAGATCCCTAGCCATATAGACCTTTAAGCAGAGACACTTGAAAGGTTTTGCCAATATTTTCAGGCACTTAACAGACTGAGCAGATGTAGTTAAATGTTCTTGCCATCCTTTTTAAGCACTAAATAGAGCTGATCTCCTAAATTGAGAAGAAATGTGCATGATAACCCTGGTGTTAATTTGTGTCTACCCATCCGGCAACCAAGACTAGCCTGAAATGTACCCAAAGTAGTGCTATGTTTGATCTGAAGTGGCAGCTTATTCCATATATATAGGAATACGTTGAGGTGGAGCCCTATGGCTGCAGGCGAGTCTTGTTTATTTGTTGACATATGTTTAGGTTCCTACTGTGGGTGTTTGTAGAGCCACTGGTTTTGTGAAGAAATAAGGAGCTCAAATAAGACTGGGTCTTTCATGGCTCAGAAAGCAAGATACCAGTCACATCTGAGCATATGGTCAATTACTGATTATAAAGAGAATCTTGGTAATGTATCGAGATTGTTGAATGATATATCTCATCAATACCCATGTCGTGTGGAATGTCACACCACCATCTACACACATCCTAACATTCCAGAGCATTTCCTGAAAATCAACGTAAAAAGTATAAGATAAACAAATGTAAATATTTTGCGAACAATAATAACTATTATAACTATATAAATAGCTATATTATCAGTAAGAAGTATTCCTTACAGTAAGTGGAGTCACAGTCTTTCCATAAATACTATAGTATATGATAATGCACACAAATGCAGAATCATAATTCTTGCTAAATATTCACAAATTGTCACATTTTGTAAGTTGAGCATCCTAGACATATATTATTAGAATAATTTTGTTAACCCGACATGTGTCCATATGAAAGTAAGAAATTCCTGCCTGACTGCATTTATTGACATATTTACAGAAATATGAAAAAATATCAACACAAATAGCAAAATAATGACATAAATAACATTGAGTATCTCTCAGGATGTGCAACTTGCAGTGCAAATGTCAAAGGCAGTTTTCTTCAACAATATCCAAGGTTTGAGCTAATGCTACACATTTGCAAATCACTTTTTTGACTTCATACGAAAATATTGCTTATTGTCATAATTACTAGCAAACAACTAGCAATATCCTCTGTATATTGTGATATAGATAGACATTGACAATGAATTTTTCCTGTCTCCAACATGGGCATTTCACACCATGTCCATTAATGTGATGTAGGTCTCTCAATTATGAAAATATGAACAAACAATAAGTGTCAAACAATGATTCATTTTTCTACTGCTGGGCATCCTTTGTGTTTTTAGCTTGTAAGTGAGTATTTCAAAGAAGCCAGACCAAAAAAAAAAAAGTCTGGATGCCATAAGAATTTATGGGTGTTAATTGGAAGTATACTAAAAGGCACTAGAAATCTTTTTTCTTTCCAGTTGAATAATGAGCTTTGATGTATATATATCAAAGGGACACTGTACACAATGATGGGTTTTATAAGGGAAGGATATAGTGGCAAGCTGAATTCTTTGATATTCATTGAAAATCAACAAGGCCAGACAGAAGGATTTCAAGTCTGGGGGGAAACATAATAACAAATAAGAGTGCGTTCTCCACATATGTGCTCAAATCTGTTATGTCCCTTATCAGTCTGATGGGGGGGGCGGCTTTTATAACATAAGAGGTGGTAGCGTTTGTCTTTTTGTTTGTTTTTTGTGTTATTTATTTTTTTGCTGAACCCTAATATGTTGCCATTTTTTTGCATTTACATTTCAATAGCCGACATTTCAATAAGAAACCATAAGGACCTGCCCTTCAAAAAACAAATTGCTTGGGATCTAGATCAGATGGGTTGCCTGCATGTGCATAAATGATTGCTGCTATGATATGTTCCATAACTTGCATAGAAGGCTGGTGAGACTGATGAGCCTACAATTACCTGGTCTGTAAAGAAGCCACCTTGTAAAGGGGAGTCAAAGTGGGTCTTCCAGTCATCAGACCCAAACCATATTGATAGGCTGAGATTAAGTAGAGTCTGTGATAGTCCATATTTTGCACTGATGAGAAAACAGCATGGTGTTTGACTTGTTGTATGAAAGTATCTTTCTAACCTTTGACAGTGATTCTATTATATGTCTTAAGGTGATTTTAGAAGAAATTAAATTTTCCTGAGTAGTAGGGACAAAAACATGGGAAGGTGGAGTAACGTTAGCACTAAATTTGTCTACTAGTATATTGGCTATATTTTTTTAGATAAAAATGTAGGATATTATTACATATGTGTTCAGTGCATTGTTCAACACTATGTATTCATTCCTTAGTTTCATGATGTAACTGAAAAATGATTTGTAGTTCCTTTCGTATCTTTAACAACCTTAAACTCATACTTAACTTTATATTTCCCTAATATTCTCTTAACTTCTTTGCTGGCTAGTTTCAGTGTGATGTTGAGGCAGGGGGATGTGGATATTTTATATATCTTCATAGCTTTCCTTCTTTTGTTACGTAGTGTGTTAACATGAGTGTCCTACCAAAGAAGTATATTCCTGAATTTACCATTACATTGAGAGTGGACAGTTACTAACTTTTTCATCTGTTTAGGTGCTGCTAAACATTATAGTTGACTTTAGCATCTGTTTCTGTTGAGTATATTTTCAAGAGATTGCTCAGAATTTTGTGTAGTTTTTCCTACAAACTGAAGTAGGTTTGCCAAGTAGAAGTCAGTAAATGTGGTCTCGTTTTTGTGGTGGTGTGGTACCACTAGTTCTGACAGAGAGGATAACCTTTTTGTGGCAATATTTAACCGTGATGAGGAAATTTGTGGGGGGTATTGCTGGTGGTTACATTGATAAGGAGCAAGAATTGGATGTTGAGTCTCAAATGGCTAGTTTTACAAATGCATTGACATTAACAAAATCTAGGAAATGCTGAACATATCCATTTTAGATGTACCAAACCATACTAGGTTAATTTAATTCTCCTAACAAGGAGTTATTTGGTTTGATGTTTAACCCCTTAGTAGTGTTAAGATAATTTCATTGCTCTTTGGGGGGGGCATTCATGAAGATCATAACTTGCAATGAAGTAACAGTTAGGATTTTTAAAGGTGATTTGGATCTTTAGGTGCTGGAACCTAGAGTTGTGGATAATCTGATGTAAGTTGATATTGTTTTTACATATATAAATACTTCTCTGCTGTTACCCAAGAGCCTAAAGTTGTGATAGGTGATTTCCGGTATAAAGGGAGTGCTTCCATTGCATTTGAAATCTAGTTCATTAACTACACAAATATGTGTGCGCTCAAGTAATGCAAAAGCCTCATCAACTGGAATTTTTCTTTTTAGACTCCTACATTGAGAATGTAGAAAGAAGCTAGGTTAAGAAGGGAGGGGGTGATTAGTGAGCAGCAGTATGGTTTCATGCCGGGAAAGAGCATTACAGATGCGATGTTTGCTCTGAGAGTGTTGATGGAGAAGTACAGAGAAGGTCAGAAGAAGTTGCATTGTGTCTTTGTGGACTTGGAGAAAGCATATGACAGGGTGCCTAGAGGGGAATTGTGGTACTGTATAAGGAAGTCAGGAGTGGCAGAGAAGTATGTAAGAGTGGTACAAGATATGTACAAGGGTAGTGTGACAGCGGTGAGATCTGCAGTGAGAGTGACAGATGCATTTAAGGTGGAGGTGGGATTACATCAAGGATCAGCTCTGAGCCCTTTCTTATTTGCAGTGGTGATGGACAGATTGACAGAAGAGATCAGACCGGAGTCCCCGTGGACTATGATGTTTGCAGATAACATTGTGATCTGTAGTGAGAGTAGAGAACAGGTTGAGGAGACCCTAGAGAGGTGGAGATATGCTCTAGAGAGGAGAGGAATGAAGGTCAGCAGGACTAAGACAGAATATATGCGTGTGAATGAGAGGGAGGATAGAGGAATGGTGAGAATGCAGGGAGTAGAGTTGGCAAAGGTGGATGAGTTTAAATACTTGGGATCAACAGTTCAGAGTAATGGCGAGTGTGGAAGAGAGGTGAAGAAGAGAGTACAGGCAGAGTGGAGAAGTGTGTCAGGAGTGATTTGTGACAGACAAGTACCAGTAAGAATGAAAGGGAAGGTCTACAAGAGGGTAGTGAGACCAGCTATGTTATATGGGTTGGAGACAGTGGCATTGACAAAAAGGCAGGAGTCAGACCTGGATGTGGCAGAGTTAAAGATGTTAAGATTTGCACTGGATGTGATGAGGGTAGACAGGATTAGGAATAAGTATTTTAGAAGGTCAGCCCAGGTTGGACGGCTTGGAGACAAAGCCAGAGGGTGAGATTGCATTGGTTTGGACATGTGCTGAGGAGGGATGCTGGGTATATTGGGAAAAGGATGCTAAGGGTGAAGCTGCCAGGTAAGAGGAAAAGAGGAAGGCCTAAGATAAGGTTCATGGATGTGGTGTGAGTGGACATGCAGGTAGTTGGTGTGAGAGAGCAAGATGCAGAGGACAGGAAGAAATGGAAACAGATGATCCACTGTGGCGACCCCTAATGGGAACAGCCAAAAGAAAAAGAAAAAAAAGAAGATTCCTACATTGAGAAGTGCCATAATAATGTTGTCCAGATTTAAGTTTGAAGTTGCTAGTATAAATATCCATTAGGGGACTTTATCTGAAAAAAGACACTAAGGGTGCAGCAAAAGTTTAGCCGGCATGTGGAAGCCATGTTATAAGAGGTATTATATTACCCCTGGTGTAATAGGATGTTGCATCTACCATCTCATCCTAGGCCTACACATACTGGATTCCGTATAATGACTCTGACTTCTTAGCCAGTTTTTTAAAGTCAGTTATCTTCTCTTGGTATCTAGGCATCATTCTTGCTGATGGCAAGATAGTACTCAAAAACTAGTAATTTTCCTTCCCTAACACATGTGTAGTAAGTTCCAGCATGTCTTTCTACATGTCCATCTTGGAGTGCTTCAGGTGATTTACTGCCAAATGGGCCAGACCTAGGTCATAGTTATACTTGTCTGGTTTAAGAGACCTTAAGGCCCTTTTGATGTCATTGATCCAAATACCAGACAAGAAGCTTACGACCATCCTGTCCATGCAAAGTCTGGTTAGTGTGGAGTCCATATGCATAACTATAGAGTCACCTATTATTTAAAAATTTCCCTGCATAGAAGCAGACTTGTTGGTCTTTATGGGCTCTAGCCTGCTTTTCTGTTGACATTTGGGTGACTTGTGGATTTGCAGTATGTGTGAGTTTAAAAAGAGTAGGCACTGCCTACTGTGTTCTGGAGTCTGGGATCTTTTAGATTGTGAACCCAGAAAGAAATAGTGAATAAACGTAATGCAGGACTAACAGTACACAGACGTTTCAAGTAATGCCGCAAATAATCCAAGTAATGAATAGAAAACCAACAAAGTCACTTACTCCTTCCAGTCAACCACCTGTGAAATTGAAACTGCACCTGTCAATTTACTACTTAACAATATACTGTCTTAAGCAGAAATAAAACATGAAATGTGCTTATGAATATATAAAATATAAAACATTTGTATCTGTTTGTTAAAATTATTTAAACCAACAATTTTATATATTTTAATGGTGAATTTTTAAAATGTAAGCTGCTAACGTTTCCTAATGCCTGGGGCACTTTTCTTCTTTTTGCATGCAGTTTTTTTTTATGTATGTGTTTGCATCTATTTCTGAAATTGTGATTGCTTTGAATGGTGATCACAGTACAGCACGGAATGGGAAATATGGCCTTTTCCGCAATGTAGTGCTATATCGGAGTTGTTGTGTGGGTTTCCTCCGGGTGCTCCGGTTTCCTCCCACATCCCAAAGACATGCAGTAGATGGATTGGACACTCTACATTGGCCCTAGGTGTGAGAGTGTGCATGTGTGCCTTCTGTGGAAGGTCAGGTGCCGATGCGCACACACACACACACACACACACACACACACACACACATATATAGTCTGTATAGTATTCATACTAAATTGACTAGTGCATTTTAAATTTTCATAGATGGCTGATTTGGAAGGCTTATATAAGCACATGACTTTGTTTTTTATTTCAGTTCTGATGAAGTTCTGATCATTGTGAACAAAAACACTTAACTGTTGATAATAAAGTAGTATTTTTTTCATTTCTTGTCTTATTTCATGTGGAACTTGAAACACCTGCATATTGTTGGTTCTATCTTTTAGGCTGTGTTTTGTGATAATCTGGAAATTTATATCTTCACAGCATCAGCATAAATTATGAACCTAGTGGTGTGCTATGATTAATGTGGTGTTTTAGAGGTATGATTCTTACCAACAGTGGACTGATGCAAGAAGTTGTCTTGCATATTTTTTATAATATTTTTCACCTTTCACAGGTTGTAGGTAGAAACAGTAAACAGCCATTAAGTATATGATAGCTGTTATGGATGGGTTGAGAGCAGACTAGTGAGCCATGTTGCCCGAGGGTAGAGTACTATGGCATGGGGTACTTCTCATGGGTTGGATGGAGAATATTAGACTAGACCTTAAAGATTTATGGATGAAATATTTATTGTGATGCTCTAAAGTTAGGTTAAGTGATGGCTAATCTAGCTGTACTTAGTGAAACAGAGTATAAAGGATATGTCCAGATAAAATCACTTTACCTAGCAGATCTAGGAGTTTTTTCTCTGATACCCTCCCTGTGGGAGGAATAAAGACAACTTGTTGAAGTTTCCAGTAGTTTATTCAGTTAAGTAAGTAGATGGATGGGCGTTCTTGTTCTAATACATTATATTCAACAGGTCACTTATTTAAAGGCAGTTATAGACAATGGTGGGACTGTCCATGGGAGTTGATTGGAGGAAAATCTGGGTGATGGAAAAATGAAGTGCCGATCCCATAGCTTAGAAGTTAGTTCTTTATTTGAATATTCCTGAAAGACCCATCAGGGTTTACCAGCTTGGCAGCCTATGGAACCTCATTCTTTGCTAAAAGATTTTATTTTTATTTTTAACTTCTAACAAACAAAACATGACAACACATAATGAGCTACCACTGCAGAACTATATTTAAGAAAACGCTTTCACCTGAGCTTCATCAGATCCATCTATTAGAGTAGCTTACACTCCGAATATTGAAAATGCCTGCTTTTATAAGGCTATCACCAGATTTTATTAGTCTGTTTTATAACACATGTAAACTGAGGGGCTGTGTCTGCATCAGTGGCACTCATATTCATTGGAACCAAGTATGAAAACTTTACTACAGAACTTTTTCCAGTCTATGACTTGTAGTACGAGAGGCTGTGCCCACTTTTACAGGGCTCATTATCTCCTGACATATAATATGAAAGGCTAGTATTCTCCAGTATAACAAAAAAGGTTTACAGTGCCAGCTTATAACAGGATCATATACATGATTAATGCGACCAGTTCCCCTTACTCTTACTCTTGATGAAGAGAGACATTTTTATATGCAGGGGAGGTATTCACTTAAAGCTACACTAGGTGATTCCCATTTTTGAACAGTGCATGCATCCAGAGAAATAGCATACACTGAAAAACAAGTCACGGTGCTTATTTTTTACAGAGCTCATGGATGTGCACAGGTAGGAGGAAACAAGTAAAAAGTAAGTAAAGTTTGAGACCATCGAATGTTTTGTGTAGGCATTCTGTGCCCATGGAATAAAAATCCACCAAGTGGTGAACTGCAGAGTATACAAAATTAATAGACATAAGAATCTCAGATTTTCTTTGAGCACAGGCAGATTCTACCTATGGGGTAAATAATATAGCAGTGTAGAGTGGTGTCCTGGAACAGTAATTCTGATTGTATTGCAGATTATAGAAATTTGATTAAATGCAGTCCCAGCGATCTGCAGCTGGTTGTTGTGGGGTAGATGCAGTGAGATGCGGAATGCAGTTGGTCCCATAGTATGATTTTATTTGGGATCTTTAATGTCAAGCTTCTTCCCGAGTCTAGGAGTTACTGAGGGCTCTTTTGTTCAGATTCTTTCTCTTTCCAAGTGGTGAAATCAGAGCTCTTCTGTTCAGATTCTTCCTCTCTTCAAGTTCCAAGTGGTGCAGTTAGTGCAAACGAGGGTAGATAACTCTGTGCCTGGCTAGATGTAGGGTTGGGAATTGGGAAGGATTAGATGGAAGACCAGTTAACCAATCTCCTGAGAAGAGGGTGTGGTGTCATGGGGTCCAGAGTGGGGTTAGACAATATTAGAGGCTGATGCAATCAGTATGGCAGTGGGCTGTCAGTCAGACTGGGAGGATAGAGTTTGGCCACCAAGTCAGTAATAGAAAATCAAAAAATGGATTTTAAATAACTGAAAGTTGCTGTTTAAATTTGTGCACTTGTGCACATCAAGAGGTACAAAAACACTTTCAAACCTATGCCAGTTACTTTTTAGATTTGTATACATCTAGAGATCATGTATAATAATAATGAGAATAATAATATTAATGATGATGTGGCTTGTTTTCCATGTCTAGTTTACCAGATAAACCATGCTAATGTAGATGCATTGATTTACAAATGTAATTACTTGATTGATTTTTTCATATTAACAGCAGCAATTGGGTTTAATTAACAGTTTATGTCCAAATCCTGGGTTAGGTGTTTTAGCTGTATGATTTATGGTTTAGTTTCCTGAGTGCAAGCACAGTTTTAATGGAAATGTTTGAGTTTAAACCAGGGTGTTGGTGGGCAACCAGCCTGATCAGGCAGCTTAACTCCATTTTTTTTCAAAGATTGCATTTTTGTTTCCTTTTTGAGTGAGCCCATAGTGAGCTTGTCAAGGATGTGGAAATGGAACTCTATGGTCTAGGAAGTCACATCAGTGCTTTACTCGTTGTTTTTTGAGGATCTGGAGTTTGAAGTCAGACAGGCGGTGTGCTACCCTAATTTTGAATTTGTTCACTGTTTTCACTATGTAAAACAACTGCAGCCATTACACTGTGCAACGTATATCACAAAAGCAGTGTTGCAATTACCAGAACAAGTGCTGTTGATTTTTCTCCTGAGTACTGGACAAAATAAGTAGGCCTTGTTTTTAATGTATTTGAGTAAGTGCAAAAGGGGGTAAGTTCCTCTGTTGTCCTCTTTTGACCTGAATTTGCATTCTGCCCAGTCCCTGATGTTCCTGGCTCTCTTAAATACAAAATACAAAACAAGGATGACGTCCTAGAAGTTTTTCCAGTTGTTTACTGTCTGTAATCATTATTCAGTTGTCAGTCATGAGCTTTCTGGTTGTTTTATAATCTACTGTAAAAGTGAACGCATACTTCTTTTGTCCTCCTGTGGATCCTGGTGTTGGTTTCTGCTGAGCTCTAGGAGTTTCCCAAGGGGGGGGGTCCCTCAAAATGGGGTCATCTGCCTCATTTAAAGTTCTGATGGAATTTAGTAATCTATTGCTGTACCCCTTAGCCAGGAAGTCTCAATGCAGGCTGATTAGACTTGTGATCTCTAAGCTCTTTGGAGACGCATGAAGTTTTCTTCCTGTGATTTTATAACATTTCTCTTTGTGATTTGGGGATGCATGCTTTTACTGTGCATCCGTATATTAACGCTGGTTGGTTTTACAAACGAGTTGTTGGAGGCATTTGTTTTCTATGTCCTTAGATATAGTTATGTCTAAAAGTTGTCAGAGATCTTGCTGTGACAGGTTGTAAATCTCAGGAAGCTAGTGGAATTACTGATGTGGTTGCAAAAATCATTCAGTGTGGCTTTGTCCCCACCCAGATGATAAATATGTCATCAATAAAATGGAGATAGCGTTCAACAATGCAAAAAAGGGCCTTTAGTACACTGACTCCTCCTCCCATTTTGCCAGAGCCACATTGGCTCCTTGTTTTTCCATCCCCTAGATTTTCCTCCAATCATCTCCCATGGGCCCTCCCACCATTGTCTGTAACTACCTTTAAATAACTGACCCATTGAATGTAATGGATTAGAAAAAGAACACTCATCCATCTACCTACTTAACTGAATAAACTACTGAAAGCTCCAACAAGGCTTCTTGATTCCTCCCATAGAAAGAGTATCCGAGAGAGTGCCTCCCAGATCTGCTAGCTAAAGTGATTTTCTGGACTTCTCCTTTATACTTTTTTCTTGTTACTCCTATCTGCCTGTAAGTCACAGGTGGGATACTAGACTTCACTTGAGTCCTCTGGATTACCTCTGAATTCCATACTTAGTGAAAAGGGATAGATGCTAGCTAATCTAGCAGTACTCAGTGAAAAACAGACCACTGTTGTGGTTTATACCCCAATCTATGGTAAAGTTGAAGTCCATGAAATGTAATTTCCATCAACTAAATTAATTGTATTTAATGCTTTTATGATATTCATAAACAGTTTAAGTTTATATTATTTCTTTTTTAATCAGAATGAAATGGAAAGACCCACCACTACAATTTGCTATAACTTGTATCACTCTATTAAGTACATTCATACTTTAGTTCAGCAATCCATCCTCACAAAGTCAATGACCGGTATGACAAATGGGCGGGTGTATATCATATGTTCGAAGTTTTATAACTTTGAACATTAAAATATTGAATTTAAATGTGCGAAGTTATAAAACTTCGAACATATGTTAAAAAAAAAAAACAAACCCAAAACTAACGACTGTAGGCTGCCAAGTTTGAGACCACACTACAGTGCAGTAAGGGAAATCTTCCCTTTACCACACTATAGTGCAGTCTCAGAGTTAGCATATTTAAAGAGTGGGGAGTGTGGGGGGTGAAGGGAGCCTTATCCCCTGCCTACACTAGTCAGGTAAGTTTTGTTTGTTTATTTTTTTTATATATATGTTCGATGTTTGAAACTTCGAACATTTAAATTCGATTATTTAACGTTCAAAGTTTTCAAACTTTGATCATATAATATAGACCCCTAATGGGCTTGTATGAATGCAATTAAAAGCAAATTCTTGCAAATGTAGGCTTACCAAACTATCAAAAATGCCAAATGTTGAGGAAAAAGAGCTCCAAGAGGATATAAACTACAAGTGGCAATGAAAAAGGTTCTCTTGTATCTCTGCGTCACCATCACAAGCAGGCAAAGATTGAACACTACAGCTGTGCACAACAATGGCTAAGAAGCCTATTGTGACATAGGGAGGCATGGTTGTGTATTACATTTATCAGCCTATCCTTTCATCTCTGTACCTTTTTCCATCCACAGTGACTTGATGTCCCCATGCCAGAACTGCTAGCTAATGTTGCTGGCCTTGTTCATGGTGAATGGTTTATGAATGCCTGATTTCTGCCCATCATAGTTCTCTGCCTGTTATACCAGGTGTCAGTGAATTCTGTGACCTTGGAAGGCTGACCATAGTAAGGATGTAGGAAATTATGATGAATGTGATATAAGTGAATGGTATTCTCTGTTCCTCATTTCCCCTCAAACCTTTCCAGCATGGTCATGTAATATTCAACAAATAATTCATTATTTGTGCAGCTTGTCAAGGAATGTCATGTCTGCTGAAGCCTCCATAAAGGTAGTAGGAATTTCTGCTGTTGGTAGTAAAATGAGGATTACCTTTTTCTGTAAAGGTGGGCAAGTTAGTGGTTACTCCCTTACACTTTAGCAGCTCAAACCCTCTGAATCTGTTGGAAGGCAATTTTTGATAGGTGGAAATGCCACCCATATTGCTGTGCTTCAGGCAAATCTCTGCCTATAGCCCTTGATTTCAAACCTTAAACATCAATGATGTACTTCAAATCCAGCACCTCAGTCTGCTGTAGCAGCCCAGTTCTATTTTGGATAACATCAAAGCCATTGCCACACATAGCCATCTACAGTAATCCCACAAGCTACTAGACATATGCACATAGTACCTATGCATGCTTATTTGCCTTGTGGTTAGGTAAGTGCCTTCTTTTACACATAGTTCAGACTGCTACATATCAAACACATTTCCTTTGTTGTGAGGAAGAGGATTTAAAGTTTGATCCCTCAGTCATCGAAATCTGATCTAGTAATGTCCCTTCTTGAAGATGGAAGTAGTCCAAACTAAGGCCCTCTCAGTGGTGATATTGCTAGAATTGGCATATCTGTGCTGTTCCCATCACACTATTGTCATAATTCAGGGGTTCCTAAAGTGTGTGAAACTGTGCCATGAGGTGAGTCACGGCTTCCTCACAGGGGTGCTGCGAACTAATAAGCTTACCTGCAAAATAAACCATGAACAGTTCACGGTTTATTTTGCAGATAAGCTTATTAGTTCATGGTGAACTAAGTCTAGACCTACATTGTAGCTTTTTAGCAGAACTGGCATCAAATATAGCAGCGGTCCTCAACCACCGGTTCGCAGAGCACTTGGAACCGGGCCAGTGTGTGTGTGTGTGTGTGTGTGTGTGTGTGTGTGTCTGTCTGTCTGTCTGTCTGTCTGCGTGTGTGTGTGAGTGAATGCGTGCATGAAAGCAAAAGAGTCTGTGTGTGTGAGAGAGAGATCGGGAGAGTGAGAGCAATGTGTGAGTGAATGCAGGAATGAATGAAGAAGTGGCTGTGTGTGTGTGTGTGTGTGTGTGTGTGTGTGCGAGATCGGGAGAGTGAGAACGATAAGTGAATGAATGTAGGAATGAATTAAGAAGTGGTGTGTGTGTGTGTGTGTGTGTGTGTGTGTGTGTGTGTGTGTGTGTGTGTGTGTGTGTGTGTGTGTGTGTGTGTGTGAACAGGAGAGTGAGAGCGATGTATGAGTGAATGCAGGTATATGAATAAGGAAGTGTGTGCGTGTGTGTGTGTGTGTGTGTGTGTGTGTGTGTGTGTGTGTGTGTGTGTGTGAATGAATGCAGGTATGAATGAGGAAGTGACTGTGTGTGTGAGATCAGAAGAGTGAGAGAGATGTATGAATGAATACGTAAATGGGTGTGTGGTATGTGGGTTTGAGATCGGGAGAGTGAGAGCGATGTTTGAGTGAATGTGTAAGTGGGTGTTTGGGTGTGACAGACAGAGAAAGCAATGAGTGAATGAATGCAGGTATGAATCTGGAAGTGACTGTGTGTGTGTGTTTGATCGGCAGAGAGTGAGAGCGACGCGTAAGTGAATGCAGGTATGAATGAGGAAGTGATTGTGTGTGTGTTTGATCGGGAGAAAGAGAGCACAATGTGTGAGTGAATGCAGGTATGAATAAGGAAGTGACTGTGTGTGTGTGTGTGTGTGTGTGTGTGTGTGTGTGTGTGTGTGTGTGTGTGTGTGTGTGTGTGTGTGTGTGTGTGTGTGTCACGGGGGAGAGAGTGAAGAGTGAGAGTGATCCCTGGCAGCAACAGCAATGAGGTCTGTGCATGTCTGGACCATACCTCTCACCCTTTTAGATCAAGAAATCTGGACAAAGCCAAAAACAGTGGGGGTAAAAAGGCACAAAATAGGGACACTTTTAAGTACTGCTCTCACAAACTTAGAAAGTTGATAGAAATGCTGGTTTTCCATTAGCATGAATTTTCTGAAGGGTATGAAGTATGAAACTCAACTGTCTGCCATTATTTTCTGACTTCAGCCTCAATGATCTGGCAGTGATTTGCCAGAAAACAACAATTTTATGAGAAAAAGACCAAAAATATGAGGCAAAAATCTGGACATTCTGCAAAAATCTATACAGTTGATAGGTATGCTGGATAGCGACAAATAATAGGGACAGATTTTAAATATTGCCCTTATAAAGTTAAAGTTAATAATGTTGCCATTAGGTTTGCTTACCTCTCAACCATAGTAGATCAGTGTTATGCTCTTAAGCAGAATGTACACTTTTTTTGGTAATTGTATTTTTGTTGTACTTTTGAGCTTTTCTTCCCAGGTCTCCTAATCCAGTCGGGCAGCCTCGTTAACAAATGTCAAATAATTAAAATAAATGAAATGCACTTTATGCACACCGTGGGGGGGGGGGTTCAGCAAGGGAGCCGAGAATCGAAAAAGTTTGCGAACCACTGTCAAATTCCTAATCTACTTCCTGTTACAAAAGTTGAACACCATTTTTTATGTATACCCAGTGTTAACCATGCGTAACAGAAGTTTACAATCCTTACAGACATACCTGAGGTTTGATTCAGGTGCATGTTCATATAAAATGGACCTGTACAGCTTTTCACTCTTTGGAGCACTCAACAAATCCTTGACTTGATATTTTGCACTGCAGCACCTAGCGCCTCTTAGTAGCTCTGCTGTTTTTATCGCAGTAAATATAACCTTGTATGGTTTTGGTTTCCTTCTCAGGAGCTGGTACTAGTTATAAGGCAAATGCTGTTCCCTCCCCTGGGTTCCACATCTTATTCTGGTTGACATTTGTGTGCCTGTGCTTACTATATTCCTTTTACAGTTGCTGATTAATGCTAAAAGGATGTGTCCCCCTGCCTCTGGGATGGCATTTTCATGTGTTGTGCATGGGTGAGGAGATTGGATTGTGTATTTACTGCCTGTCCTTTTCTACACCATTTATTCTGTTGTTCCCAAGATGGTACATGCAGCTCTCCTGGTTGTTGTTTTTTCAGTGGTGTTTTAACCCCATTTTGGCATGCCACTGTAGCATCAGTTTGTATATGCAGCACACAGACACAGATTCAGCATTTGGCACTAGACCATTGGGTAATTGAGGAAAGGATAACAGTTCAGTCATTACTAATTTAAACCACATTATGCTTTCTTCTCATGCAGCAAAAACATGAATAGGTGACCTGCTCTGTTACCAACCTCTATCCTATAGGTTTTAATGTTGTAACAAATGAAGCAAAAGTGAATTAGAGTAATTTTATCAGGACTGCGAATCATTCCTTCCTTAAACCAAGTTATTGCTTCCATGTTAGACAAGCAACTCACATCTAATAACAATACATTTCTTTTTTAACTTCCTATTATTTCTTTGTACAAAACAAGGCTTCCCCTTTTATTGTCTAGAAGAGAACATTTTGTCTCATATCAAACAAAAAAAAGTGTTGTGACATTTAAGATCTTCTTCCTTTAGTATGCTGATAGAACAGAATGCTAAGTAACAGTGAAGGTGTCTCCATGGGAGTTCTTTTTTAATGTTTCATGCTGTTTTCCATAATTACACTGAGCTGGAGGAAGTCCCTGCTATTGAATAACTATTGAGTTGCTTTGCTGAGAAAATAAACAAAGACCAAAAGCAAACATACCCATAAAAGTAAGTTTTCTGCTTATATATAACAGAGCAGTTCATCTGGCCTTCCAGTAATAAACCATTTTTTCATTGTGTTTGCTGCTCAGGATATTTCTTAACCTCCATGCCTTATTTTCATTTTTTGGTGGTTTGCTGAGCTCACTGTTAGTACCGGGCCTTTTATTCTTTAGATGCTACATGGAACTTCTTCCCAGTGTAGAGCTGAGGAAGCAAGAATTAAGTTTATAAAATCATGTTACATTTGCCATCAAATATGATATAATAAAATTCTTCCCTGCATATCTGGCAAAAGAGCCATTGATATAGGAATGTTATTTTGTCTTGCTTTTTATTTAGTTACACATGAACTGACACAAAGAAGGGACTGTGCTGTATGCATAAACATAATCTATGATCTATTATTATAACAATGATCTATTATTGCTTACCAGGCTTGTGATGCAGAGAAGTAAAGCCCTAAATGCACCTCAGATTTGTGTTTAACTAGCAGCACAAGTACTAGAGAGACCAGACGGGGGATGATGGGAGTTATGTGCTGATAACAGCTCTCCCATCCTGAGGGGAAGCAGGTAGCCTGGCTTACTGTGTTGGCAGTAGCGACAGCATGAAGAGCCTAGTAAGCACTGTGCTGCAAGTAGTGCATCTCTTGGTCAGGAGGTCTGACATTCAAAGAAACACTTATATGCCTCCCAAAGTGGCTATAATAGAACTTCCAGGCTGCCAAGAGGTGGAGCTAAGACAGTATGCTGACTGGCTCACTCCCTAATACCAGCTCTCACCTGCACCTGGGAACAAATTTGTCCTGATTGAAAATATAATGGGTCAACTGGGAGCAGAAAGAGGAGGCAATGGGCTGATCCTGTGGACAAAAAATAAATACTACCTATGCTTATGGCAGCATAGTGGCACAGCGGATAGTGTTGTTGCCTCATAGCAAAAGGTTCTCTGGTTTGATTCTTGGCTGGGGTACCTTCTGTGTGGAGACTGCATGCCCTCCTTGTGTTTGCATGGGTTTCCTCCTACATTGCAAAGACATGCAGTAGGAGGATTGGGCACTCTAAATTGGACATAGGTGTGAGTGTGTGTCTACAAATGTGTGATATGGAAGACCAACCGTAGCAGGGCTAGCCACACGGCGGTATGAAACTTGGTTCTAGGTGATTGTTACTGCTGAAGTGACACCCTGGCCTCATGTGCAAAGATGGGAAAAAAGAGGTTGTGGATGGATGGATGGCTCTATACATATGCAACAATGATGGTCACATTTGGAGAGTATTAATAATTTGCTTAACATCATACAGTGAAGAGCAGGATTATTGTGGTAAATTAGTTAGTACAGTACCACAATGTTGAGCAGTATGAAATAGAGAAATAAGATGAAGGAAAGACAAAAAGACAGCAAGATAAGAAGGATAGTGTGGCTGTTTCTGGAACTGAAACTCAAGGACAAAAAAAAAAGTATGTGGGATGTGGAAATCCCAGTTCTTCTCATTAGAGGTAATATATGATTATCGACCAGGGGATGGGTAAGGCCAATCTCTAACCAAATGGGATAGGTTAATTTGATGACAAAAAGGGAAATTGGCTAGGCTTAAAATGGCTCTCCAGGGCAGCTAAGTAGAACACGAGACAGTAAAGGAAGGTATTGTATGTTCAATGAGGCAGTCAAATGAGCAGTAAAGGTATTAAATCACTAAAAGCAGGAAATGAACAGTAGTTAGCAGAGGGGGATCAGAAGCAGGACAAAGGATTGTTTAGGAATGTCTCTGAAAACAAGACTTGATATACATCATGCCTGGCTACAGAGCAGTAAAACAAGATCACAGATGGAGGGGAGAAAGCTTAAGTACTGAACTAATGTTTCATGTTACCATTCTCCAGGAAAAAGAATGAGAGGTTGCCAGACCGTGTGGGAGTAAGTATAAAAATGGGGAGTGTACTGGATAACTAGTGTTATAGAGAAAGAGGAAGGAGAACAAAAAACTTATTATATTCTTATTATAAGAAACAAAAGTGCTTAATTAATAAATATTTAACTTTCTTTGGGAGTGTGTACCAACTTATTTGGAACATCTGTTGCCTGTTTTTTCGAACTACGCTCCACAAGGGATTTTATATTTGTTTTTACTACCCAAGTGTCAATGTTAGTTCCGACCAGTGGTTTATTTGTTTTATTAACTTAATGTGAAAGTAATTGTAATGTTATTCATGAATGGAATGTTTTTCAATAGATTTAGGGCTACTGTTTTATGTAGCAGTCATTTAATACTAATACAGTTGTTAATAACTTTTTTTTTTGCTATTTTTTAATTGAAATGTTGGTGTTGCATTGAATCCAGTGTGCTAAAACTTTTAAAACCAGTTTATTATTTTAAACTGTTTCCATTTTATGTAGTAGCACATAATACAGTTTTTTTCCTGCACATGAAACTGAAATTTAATATCAATGTTATAGCAAGGGTGGAAAATGGACATAACACAGCATATTGGATAACTGTGGATCGTAAGTATTACTTGACGGAGGTTGTGGATTGCTAAATGTTCTTGTACACCTTCTTTGAGTATTTGAACCCCCTGAGTTTGTATTATTGACATTTATAAAAGTTTTATAATTATTATGAAGTTGTTCATTTGTCTACAGTATAAACATGTACATTCAACCTTAAAAAGCTGTCAGTGGATATTTTAGTGAAGGAGCTTTAAGTAGTCGGTAGCTCTATTAAGCAATGAACTTTATATGTTTTTCCCTTTTCCATTGTTACTGGACATTGGCATAATAAGTATATCAAGAAGAGCTTTTCATCAGCTGAATCAATTTATTGTTAACATAAAACTGGTTTCAATTTAGATTTGGAGAAGCAGACATCTTAAACTGTATATTATGAAGACCTTAGAGAATGACACTCCTGAAGAATACTGACTGCATATCATGTTCCTGATTTTATTTAATTGTATCCCGAAGTGAGATTTAATTATGTGAATGATGTAATTTATGTATTTATTTATTTATTTACATTTGTTTACTGGGAAATTCCGACTGGACGCAGGTCCTTTTTCAGCAGATGCCCAGGGAGAAAAGTTCCACATCATGTACATCATAAATAGAGATACAAAGTTGTGGCAATAGTAAACAACATTACAGGTTGTTGGCTTTAATACAATAACAAGATGATGCAAGATAAAGTATTTGTTGTTTGTTAGTCTGGTTAAGGTATGCAGATAAGGTAAATCATGTTCAGCTTTGGGAATGAGCTTATCTGTCAGTAGATATTTTAAATCAAACTGATTAAATAATATAGCAATAACTGATGATGTTGGTGTGGTATATTGAAGATTTACCCACTGTTGGTGTGGTTTAGTCATGAGGGCAAATCAGGTATGTTTCTTTAGTTTTGCATAATGTACCTGATTATCCTTTTATTTTTCTTTGTGCTGTCTCCCTAATTCATTTGAAGTCTGTGGTTTTGTAAGTTTCTTTAAAAAAAAACAATGAAAAGTAAACTTTTTATTAGATATACTTATGGAAAAAATGTTGGGTGACCAGACCTTTTTCCATTGGTATATTCTCGTATTTACAAATGGCATGCTGGTTGGGCTGACCAATCAGCATGCTCCTTTTTGAATATTAATGCCAGTCATTGTATAATGAGGATTAATTATATATGTTCTAAAGTAATGCAATTGTAGTAGCGACAGCTTCAATTGAAGTATTAAGATAACTCTGTTTGGGAATTTGGGGTGACTCTTGTAATTCTTGTGTAGTCCAAAGTTTAGACCATTGATGTTCTCCACTTAACCTTTATTCTCTATGAGAATCCAGTCACGGTCCCAAATTACTTGTGCAAAACACTGAGCAATAACTAATATTAAACAAGATGATCCAGAAACGTGTTTAACTAAAAAGAGAAGGTTATGTTACACAGTGAATTAAGTACCATGGTAAATGTATCTAGGAAAGTATCATCAAGGATGTGGTCTCAAATCTTTGTATTTCCCTCAGGAAATTAGAGTACATAGCAGAAAACCACATAGTGGTAGGAAATGTGGAGATTAACTAAGATGGAAAAATTATTTTAAGAAATGCTTGGCTCGGCAGTGAAAACAAGGTTAGGGGATAAGGAGCAAAATTAATGTGAAAACTGAATTAACAGACCAAGAAACCTCCTCTACTCAATTTGTTCCATCCCCTTGAAATTATAGCATTGCAGTCTTCTTCACTGGAGTCTTCTGTTATTGAAGAAACCAGCCTGAAAGTTAGAAGTCTGTCAGTAGTTGATGCTTAGCTGAGGATGACATCCTTACTATCTCAAGACCTGCAAAAGATGATCCAACTAGGACAGATACCTTGCTGATGGAACAAATTTTGATAAGGCAACAGACAATTAAAGGTATAAGAATTGTTATTATCAGCAGAGGTAGAAAATTTAGATA
>NC_056744.1:1124899591-1124937091 GCF_019279795.1 Protopterus annectens
AAGGGCTGTTTTCACCTGTGCTTCTGTGATTTTCGGGACACAACACTTTTCTGGTATTGTTGTGGGCCCTTTTGAAGGTGAGAGGGAGGTGAAGTTTGCACTGAATCTATCTGCCAGGATGTTGGCGGTATCAGTAGATTCAGCATATTTTGTGTTATTTTGCACTAGCTCAGAGCTTATCTCCGAGTTGCCACTTAGATTCTTGACATAGCTATAGAAGGCTTTGTGGTTATCTTTCGAATCCTTGGCTATTTTTCTTTCAAAGTTAGCCTTGGATGATTTTATGGGAGACCTTAGTTTCTTACTGATACTGATCAGGGATGTCTTTCCTTCTTGAGATTTGCTGTTTTTCTGGACTAGTTTCCTCCTTTTGTTGTATAACCTGTTTATGGCAGGGGTCCACCAGACTGGTTTCCTTCTCTTAGGGGGGTGAGTCTTGGTTTTGCTAGGGATGGCACGATCCATGAATCCTTGTAGGTGATCATAGAGTGCAATTGTAAAGGATTCTGCATCTTGGGCAGTGTTATCCTTTAGCGTGGGGGCTGTGAAACTTACCACCTCTACCTTAAGTAAGGTGAAGTTTGCTTTAGAAAAGTTTTTCACTGTGGTTTCCTTGGTTGGGAGTGGTGGGGGTGGGGTGTGGACATCCAGAGTGATTGGTTTATGGTCTGATCTAACCAGTGACAGGTTGACCTCCAGTGTGGAACACCTGTCGCCCAAGTTGGTGACGACCAGGTCCAATATGTTGTGGCCTCTGGTAGGGGAGTTTACCAGATGATTCAGGGCATTTGAGTTGAGAAATTCCAGGAAGCGCTGAGACTGGGAGTTTGTACTCAAGTAGTTTTCCTAGTCAATGGTAGGGTAATTGAAATCGCCCAATATCAGAGTGTTCGGTAGGAACTTCATGTTTTCCAGTGTCTCCAGGAAGGTGGAGTGGTGGTCCTGGGTCATGGAGGATGATCTGTAGCAGGCCACAATTTGCATTGCAGATTTGTCTGATGTTAGTTGCACATGGATGATCTCAGAGCTATCATTCTGCGCCACTAACCTGGAGGTGTGGGTATCCTTGATGAATATGGATACACCCCCTCCTTTTGTGTTTCGGTTTGTGTTCTGTGGCCGAAATGTGTGGTATGAGTTGTAGCCCAGTAGTGCTGGAGTGCTCTCTGGAGCTTTGAACCAGGTTTCAGTTACTGCACAGATATCTATGTTCTCCATACTTAGTAGTGCTTTGAGCACATGCATTTTGAGATTTAAACTCCTGGCGTTGAGTAGCATAACCCTCAGCTTTTTGTTAATGGTGCTGTTTACAGAGATTTGTTTGAATTTTGAGCCTTGCCTAAAATAGGCACTATGGGGGCAGCAAGAGCCTTGGCCAGTATTCGAAAGCCAAGGGGTGATGGGTGCAAAGCAGTCTCTTGTGAAGCAACATGGCTTGTCAATGATGTCATCCCAGGCTGACAGACACTGGATCCCCTTTGAATGACACCAGAAGCTTAGCCAATTGTTGAAATTGATCATTTTTGTTTTTATACTGAGGTATCATTCTTGGTGAGGGTAGAATGCTACTCAGGGTCAGGATCATACCTACCTGGGCTACATGATCAGAGAGCTCTCTTATCACAGGGATGTGATAAAAATCAAAGCTGAAACAAATGCAGCAGAAGATATGAAAAAGAGTTAGCATGAATATAAGGAAGAACTGTACAGGAAGAACCCTAACAGTGAAACATATAACATCATCTTCTCTGATGTAGATCCTGGGGAGTGAAGTTAAATTGGCCCTAGCAAGCCTAGATAAAGAGAGGGCTGCAGGGAGTGATGGAAATCTAGCAGAGCTGCTTTTACAGTGCTTCTTGCAATGTATCAGCAAATTTGGAAAACAAGACAGGGCCACAAAATTGGAAAATATCTATCTGCATTCCTTGCCCAAGATATGACAATGTTAAAGAGTGCTGATATTATTGACCAGTCACACTAGTTTCACATTGTAACAAGGTAATGTTCAAGATTCTGTAAGATAAATTCCAGCGATATATGGGCTAATAACTCCCAGATGTACAAGCTGGTTTTAGAAGGGGAAAAGGCACCAGATATGAAATTGTCAACATATCCGACATAATGGAGAAAGCAAGGGAGTTCGCAAAAAAATGTTCCATTCTGCTTCATTGACTTCTCGATATCTTTTAACGTTGTGCACCATACCAAACTATGGCACATTTCTAGAGAAATGGTCACCCTATTTGCCTCCTCAGTGAAGAACAAAGACATCTTATTGCCAGCAAGGGTATGTACTGTCAAAGATCTGGTTTCCCCAGTAATAAATATGGTTATGGGAAATGGAGTATAAGTAAAGCTATGCACAACAAAATTGATGACTTTGTGCTGTGGCATTGGAAAAGACTTTTGATAATTCCATGGAATGCAAGAAGATCAGATCAGTCAATGATTTAGGAAATAAATGCAAATTGTCCACTGAAAGGCCAGACAAGTAAAACTAATGCTTATTTACTTTAGCCTCACAATAAGACAGGATTCACTAGAAAAAGCACTGATGCAGGGAAAGATTGAAAGTAAAAGAAGAATAAGGTGGATAAGACAACATTACTAAAATAACAAATACAAATTTGAAAGAACTTAACCACTTCTTGATAGGCAGGCACAAAAAAATGTATATTTTGATATATATATATATATATATATATATATATATATATATATATGTGTGTGTGTATATTTATATATATATATATAGATCAATAGATCTAGGACTATTGAACGAAAGTTCAATAGTCCGAATCCACAATAACAGAACGCACTTTAATGAAAGTGCTTTCACCGAAAAAGCACTTTCGTCAAAGTGCATTCGAAAAGAAAAAAAAAAACAATAAATCTTCTTTTATGCAGGGGGGCAAGCCCCCCTGCACCCCCTGTGTGGGAGGCTGTGCACCCCACACCCCCCCACTTTTATATTCTTACTCCGAGGTCCACTACAGTGGGGAAAAGGGAATTCTCCCTTAACTGCTCCATAGTGCAACCGGCACAACCAGCATACTTAACCAAAAGTGCTGCTTCGGTGAACAGCACATTCGGTGATTTCTGCTTCAACAGTAAGTTCCAGCGGGGATCTGTACAGATCCCATACACACACACACACACACACACACACACACACACACACACACACACACACACACACACACACACACGAATATATCTCTGTTGTTTCACCATCTAAACATGTTATAATATTTAGTCTCTTCAACTGACTTCTGCAACTACACTACTCCTACTGCACAAAGTGCTTCATACGCTCATGTAAGCTAATAATTGTATGAACTGTTGAACCGAATGTCTTAATTTATATACTGCATATATAACATGTAAACACTATCCTAGATGTAACTATGTGTACTATATGATGTACTGTCCTAGATGTAACTATGTGTACTATATACTAAAAATGATGTAATGTTCACCAGGTCACCAAAAGTGACAAATAACCAAAATGAAACAAAATTATGACCAAGAAGGTGAAACAATAAAGCACAGACCGGTGCTGCCACAACAAGCCGAAGTTTAATCCACCAAGCATGAAAGCAATTCACATCACATAGTAAGAGTTACCTGATGTTGGGATATGTAGATGATCTCTTTTCTTGGCCACCATCCATGGTGTTTATGCAGGCAGTTAAATGTTTTATAAAAATATATGTATCAGAATTATTTTGGTGATAAATGTGAAGAAAACTAAGATAATGGTCTTATATGTGAGAAGAGGATACAATAATATTTTATTTATCAGTTATGTAGAAACAAACAGTTTAAGAGCAGCAAATGCTGTTACTTCTATGACAGTGGTAAGTCCTTGCAGGTCACGCTGTGGTCACACCTTTCTTGTAAGGACATCATTTTTTAACAAATGACCACAGACTGAATCTGTAAATAATATCACTTTCATTTGTAATTGTAAATAGCTTGCAAATGTAATGTCTCTAAGTTGTTACTGTGCTGTGAATAACTCTGTTTATTCTACATATAATTTTCGTTTGTGTTTTGCGCAATGGTGTCCAGGTCAGTGCAAACATTGAGGAAGAAATTCTGACAGCATCACAGTTATGTACTTTGACTCTGAAGAGTTGTGTTTACATAAGCATTGTACATGAAAATCTAAAGTTTTGAGGTGTTCATATAGCAGCTCTTTGCCTAAAAGTGCAGTTGTGGTTTCAAGAAGACAGTGTCTTTATTTCTGACACTGACAATAGCACACAGTGGTCTCAGTACCATCAGTATTGTGACTACTGACTTTAGGAAGATGGTGAGTGATGGAAACTGCAGTAGCTGGAACAAAAATGTTTTAGTTATCGGCAGTCTGGCTTGTCTTTATCTGAGGGACTTGCACATAGTCAACAGTACCAGATGTCTACAGCATTAATGTTTGTGAGTAGCCTCAGCATTCAGCTAGGTCTCTGCAGTGGCCACAGACCTAGCTACGTAAACATGAAATCCATGAGGCTCTTGATAAGGAAATTGCCCTTGCTTTCCTGGAATGTCATCTTCCTCTTGCCATTGTAGCCTTTCTCAGAGACATTAAATTTGCCAAATCCTACTCAAATAAGTAGGTTCTATTCCTTTTATTCCAGCAGGTAAATAGTGCTGGTTCATTGCTCCTATACAACTCAATGGCTATCCATTTAATCACTCCATCTGAACATATGTATACATCTCACAGCCCAGGAAAACATTATACCCTCATATCTAATGCTGATGACACAATCACCTTAATCAGGCCTAAAATTAGTCTCTTACTACAAGGTGGCATCCTCTTTTCCATTTGGTTTCCTAGTAGGAACAGACTTCTATGTGAGGCCAGGGACATACTGTAAGAAGTACGGTCAAATCTCACTTGTTGGATACCTTACTACACCGAGAGGTTTTTCTATACTTTCTTCCTAAGCACTCCAGCCTACTTGCCTTTGTCTCATATCTCCACAAGAAAGATTGAACTTCTGATTCTATATATTTGTATGTGGCCAGACTTCGCCTTTTGGGACAAAGAAATGCCCATAATTGGCTCAACATTTTTTCTTTTTCAACAAATGCCCATTATTGCTTTTAAATGCAGTTAAAAGGCCTACATTTTAATATAAGCATTAATTTGAGTCTCTCAGATAGAGCATCTGTGACCCTTTAACAGACATTGGATCTCACACCTTGAAGTCAGCTGTCTCTTTAATTACAGTCCTATACTGAGTATAGATTTTTCAGTTCAAGCTAATGGGATATGTATTTTAAATGCTATTTCTTGTCTCCTATAAGTTTGCATGCAGTCACTGTACCTGTAGAAAACTGTATTTTCAACATTATTTATTGACATATTTCATCCAAACTTCTCACTGTGCTGTATTATAGATGTTGGCCTTTCCTTATCTTGTTTGTACTTGCATTAATTGTTTTCATCTAGGTTAAGGCAGAAAAATGACCATTTTGAATCATTCCCCCATCTAGCTAACAAGCAATAAACACAATAAATGGGAATGAACAAAGAACATTGTGATTATCTTACTTAACAGTTCAGCATAGACGTTTGTTTGATTTCAGCTGTCTTTTCTTTTTGTTTCTATTCATGGATTAATTTTTTCACTCTCATTTTTTTATTGCAGGGCATTTAGCATGCAAGCCATCAAGTACAATTGCTGCAGGAAATCTCCATCTATATTGATCTCCCTGCATGCATTTATTTCTCCACCAATCGCATCTGCTTCTATATGACAAAAATACTAACTAAGCAGAACAAAATAAAATGCTTTCATTACAACCTTCAAGTGTGAAAACTGAATCCATCACCTTATTGATGAAGTGTCTTACTTCTTGTATATAGTTTATCCACAGAGTAAAACTTAAATGTTTTCCTTAAGAAAATGTAATAATCTCTAAAGTAATACATTATTTTCTTAAGAGCTTTGGAAGTATTACAACAATGAAATGTCAGATTTAATCAGAAAACATAAAACTGACAATAGTACATGCATTGCCATCTCGAGTACAGCAACTAATAGGTGATTTAAATAATTATCTGCCATAGAACAGAAGAATGCAGGCAATACAAGAAAGATATTGCTGAAATATACTGCAAACCTAAAGTAGTTATAACAATGATAACATGACATTTAAGTTTCGTAGCATGAATTATACAAGCCATAAATTTAGAGAAAATAATATTAATAAATATGAGAAACTACATTCAAACAGAATAAAATAAACCTAGACTGTTGTTCGTAAGCCAATAAACAATGTGACTTAGAAACTGCAGCTCAAGTGCCCTGAAGCAATTTGATTTATTTAAATAAGATGTTGGGTGCTGCTTGCATCTTTTATGAGGCAGTGCCCTTCATTGCCAAGGAGAATCTTTGTTTCTTCTTCATTATTGTATGAGCTCAGTTTTATGAATTCTGCCTTAGTAAGAAGATTTATTTGATATGGGATATCCCAAGAGAAATAAGCTTCATTCTGAGGAGCTCTTGCTGTACAATGGAGATTGCATAATTTATTTTAAATGAAGTATGCTGCAGGAGTGAAAAATACTGCAAATTATGAATAAATGAAGTAAAATAAAAGTGTTACTTCAACATGCACATCCCGTGCCAAAAAATAAAAGGAATTTACTTGATTGTATTCATATTTTTCTTCGTTTTTCTAAAGCCTTCTGGACCCTGATACAGGTCAAGTCCAAATAGTTTTCCTTGAAGTTTTGTCTAGTAGGAGCTACATAACTGTCTTGTTACTCTCTGTTGGAATGCATTCTGCAACTTAATTCCAAATGTAGGTATACCATGCTCAGAAGCAATTCGCCAATGCAGGCAAGACATGTTACCATGTTCTTGGGAGCAGTGAGGCTGACAAATTGAGTCAGACTCATCCATTGCTCAATGATTCCATATGGGAATGTATTTATGTATATTCTAGTGGCTTGAGATGCTGCTGTATAAATAATGACTTGCTCCATGTATATTGCCTTAAACCAGTTCACAGATGTAACTGGATGAAACTGGAAAACATTTGTCCAGCTCAAAGCAACACCTGGCAAACTGGCCAAAGGAGTTACCTTCTGTTTTGGAAAGGATGCCAAGCTGCATAGCTCTCCATCAGAGTTTTACTCAAGTAAACTATTCCATTGTGTCTCATTGAGCACTTCATAGCCCACTGTGCTAAAAAAGATGAATTTGTTTGCAGTCCAGTGGTCTCCTTTTTTATATTCCCACAATTCTTCGTCTAATAGAAAGTTTTTCTTTCATGACGCACTTTCCACCACCACCAAATCCACTGTCTCACCATTAATCTCTCTATATATACAGCATTAAATTAGCTTACAGGTGGTCATTTTGGGTTTGTATGATAAGTGATATGCTAGTCAGTAGCTCTTTTATGGGCAGATTTAAAGATTTAAGGTGAGTGGTATGACATGGCGGATCAGACAAAAGAAACCTAGATGTTAGTCTGTCTGCGTGTTTGCTTGCTTACTTGTTTGTTTGTTTTAACTTGTTAATCAGCTGAGTAAGCTGATTCATGGATTGTTTTCATGTGTGACACAGTGATTGGTGAAGCCTATAAAAAAGCTATATAGAGTTATTGTAGCTATTGAACATATACTTAAGTATCAGTCCCTGAAACTACCTATTTGGAAATATTAGGAACACAAACAGATGAAACAAAGCAATAAGACAAAACTAATAAGGGGAACTGTAAGTTAATGCTGTAAAAGTCCTAAACCCCTAATTAATTAAAGCCTAGTTTCATTCTCATAGACTGAGTATATGTCAGGCTTGTTCAGGACTTCTCTTTGCATTAAAGCAGTTCCAGTCCAGTCAGCTCAAAGCTATGGATCAAAGAATTCCAAAGTTGCTGTTTGCTGTGATTTTTTTTTTAATTACTGTTGCATTGTAATAGTTCCATTTGATAGAGAAAGAAATTTAAGTATTTTCATTCCCTTTGGGAGGGTGGCCTAGTGATTAAGGTGTTTGCCTTACAAACAGAAGGTGCAGGGTTTGAGTCTCACAATGGATAATTGGCTAAGCTTAAAATGGCTCACAAGGGCAGTTAGCTTAGTACTAATCTATGAACCTATGAACCTGATCTGATTTTAAATTAATTTGAACAGTCTGTATCGGATTTAGCAAAGGTCTTTAAGCCTATATTTTATTCCAGTATATAGCTGCACTGCATTTTTACTGCTTAAGTGGTCTAACTGTTGTTATTAAACCCTAATTTAATTTGTTCATACTAAGTGTATGTCAGACTGGTTCAGGGCTTCTCTGCATTAATGTTGTTCAAAACTAGTCAGCTTATTACTAACGGTCTAATTGTTTTTACCTCCCATCCACCCTGTGGTAGGTGTGTTCTTAAACCTAGTATGTCTGTTGTTGTCTGCCCCTTATGATAATTTGACAACATAATTCCCTCCCTCTCCTTGTTTATTGGCTGTTGACGATAAGCACATTAGCATAATATTGCAAAGTCTGTCCCGTTAAGCTATTCACAAGACTAAAAGACCTTTGATAAAATTGCTTAATACTGAGTGAATTGATCCTGCTTGCATTGATTTTAGTATCAAATTACTGATTTTTTTTTTACTTTAGTGTACTGTTTCTTGCAGGTGGCAAAGATTACCAGACTACTTGTATTGAAATTAAAATACTAAATAGCAACTCGACCCAAACATTATTCTAAAACTGAACTCCAAGCAGTTATAGTTAGCCATGTCTCCAGAGTTATTCCTGTTGATATCATGGACCAGCACTTCCTCACAACTTCTGATTGAGATAAATATCTTGAGGCAATGTAAGAACTGCCTCATGCTGTCTAATGATCATCTATTACTCAAACAGTACAACACAGTATGTGACAGAGACAGATGTACATATTTAATATGTTTAGAGGCAACAACCTCACACACAGTAAACTCAGACCCAAACATCATACCTGTCCAAGGTCATCACAATACCCATAATGAGTCATATGCTGAGGTTCTAAAGATTAACTTGCCTAAACCTCAAAGACCTCCAAAACACAACACATGCATAAAGTACACTAGCAGATTAAGCCTTCTTCCTCACATAGCACTGGGAATCCAACAAATCACAGATGCTGAGCCTATAAGCCAGGCATTGACCCAAATAGACATTTGTGTTTTAGGTGACTCCATTGTAAGATGTACAGATGTGTTTCTTACCAGTCTGAGCAAGGAAAGTGTGACAGTTAGTTGCTTATCTGGTGCCAACATCCATTAGATCATGCATGCACTTGAGTCCCTCAACAACAAGTCATAGTTTATGCCTTCAGATATACCTCCCTGGACTATATGAAGAGAAACATGATGGAGCTCTCAGACTATGCATCCAAGGCAGGTAGGAGCCTAGCACTGAGCAGCATTCTACCTTCTCCAAGAACGATGCCACAATATGAGCAAAAATAATTGACTTCAATAATTGGTTTAGTTATTGGTGTCATTTCAGGGGTGTCCAATATTTGTCAGCCTGGCAGGTTGTGACTGACAGACTCCACTGCTTTGCCAGGGATTGCCTGCATCTGTACCATCTGGGGTTTCCAGTACTGGAAAAGACACTGACCACCCCATAGTGCCTTATTTAGAGAATGCCAACCTGATAAACCTACCAGTATAATGAAATAAGCAAAGGAAAATGTGAAGGTAATTTTGATCAATTCTAGGAGCCTGAACAAGAAACTTAATTCCCTACAAGGCATTCTCACCCTGGGGACATTGATGTCTGTATAGTGATTAAGACATGTTTTAAAATGGTGGAGAGCACTGTGGTGGTGCAGGGCTGTAATGACTTCTCCAGGTTTAGACCACCTACTTGCGCAGGAGGGGGAAAAAGAGTGGAGGTGTCTCAATCTACATCCAGAAGAGACTCACATCAAGGCTGCTAAAGCAGTATGATGCACTAGAGCTTCTTCATGTCCAAATAACCATCAGAAAGGTCCCATCCCATGCATTAGATAGCTATAGAACTCTCTCTGTTAGCTAAGCAAGAAAACAATGCCTATCTACAGGAACTTCAATCACTCAGTATTAAACGCAATACCATTTTCCTAGGTGATCTAAACTATCCAACTGTAGACTGGGAAACCTATATCACCACCAGTGCATAAGCAGGAGAGATTCCTGGACTTTGTCAATGCAAATATCCTGGAACAATTACTCAGAGTACCCACTAGGGTGAATAACATCTTGGATTTTGTCCTAATGTCGGAGCACCTTGCACCATCCCTTGCATATCTTCATCACTTGTTAGGTCTAAGCATAAAGTAGTCTCCTTCAAAATAAATCTGAAACCAAATATCCCTTCCAGCCAAGTTACCTTTAGAAATTTCTTTAAGACAAACTACCTTCTCCTAAGTGATACATTGGCAAGCTTCAAATACCAACACAAACTGGTGAACTCCACTGAGTACCGAGAAATATACGTTACCACACTATACCAGTATGTAAACAGCTGCATAGATGCAGCTATACCCCATAGGAACAAGTGCAGGAAAAATCTCAGAAATGTACCCACATGGATGACTCATAATATCAACAAGCTTTATAATAAAAGGAAAAGAATTTTGACCAAAAGTAAGAGGAATAATTCTGAGAATATTATAACCTTTGTCACTGAAATAAACAAATAACTTAAGAGCTTAATAAAATCCACCAAGGCCATATTTGACACTAAAATAGCTACCCAAGCCAAAGTCAGTCACAAGGCATTTTTTAGTTATGTTTGTAATCTCAAAAGCACAATACAACAATGCTGATAGTGAACAATACACTGAGGTGAACCTACTGGCTGATACATTTAGCTCTAACTTTACCCATCTCTCCAACCGTCTGTCCCTTAAGATATACCTGAAACTTCAGCTCCAGCTAACAGACAAGACCAAGTCCTAAAAGTGCTATTAAAAGCTAAATATACTGCATCAGTGGGTCCTGACAATATCGCTGGCTGCATCTTAAATAGCATAAAGCATGATTTAACCATACCCCTAACAACACTTTTCAGTTTCAACCAATATACAGGTTTTGTACCAAGTGAATGAAGAACAGCTATAGTCATTCCCCTGCATATGGGAGGACCTTCCACAGAGCCAGGCAATTGCAGACCCATAAGTCTGACCAGTATCATATGCAAAGCCATGGAAAGACTTATTATGGAACTAATCAGTGAAGACATATGGAACTAATCAGTGAAGACATATGGAACCTTGCAACACTGGATCCATATCAGTTTGGATTTGGCAAGGACAGGTCATGCTTATCAAGTCTTGTAGATTGTTTTCAAAGGTCACTAAAGCAATGGATGAAGGCAAAAATGGTAAATGCCAGATATCTCAACCTGGCCATAACTTTTGACACAATTCCCATTCAGGCCTAGTAGAAAAGCTAAATAAACTGTGAATAAAACCCTTTTGACACCTATTTGATTGCCTGCTGGCTCACTGATAGGACATAGATAATCAAAATAGAGGATGTTACCTCTACAAAGACACCAGTCACCAGTGGAGTCCCCCAGGATTCTGTGTTGGGACCTCTCCTGTTTGGCATCCACTTTTCAGAAGTAAAAGCCAATATCAAAGGGCTCTGGCTAAGTTTGCAGGTGATTGCAAGATTGCACCAGTCACTACATCACCAAATGACTTAGCCATCCTGCAGGAAGGTTTGTCCCAAATAAATAACTGATATCAAAAATAAGGAACTGAAGCTAAATGCATTATTGTATCCTTTGGGATGACATCTACTCCAGGGGACTACCATATTAAATGTGGTGCTGCGGTAGCGTTGTCATCTCACAGTAAGACATTGTCCTGTTTGATTCTCAGCTAGAGCATCTTCTGTGTGGAGACATGCGTGAATGGGCATACCTTTGTTAAAGGTTGTGTGTCAGGGCCGGCAACTCGGCACGTAAAAATCTACTGCCATTCATTAACGGAGCGGAGTTCTGCTGTGGTGACCCCTAACCGGGAAAAGCCGAATGACACAACAACAACTCTTAAGAGTGCTAGGCTAGCTGCTCTTGTGGGCCATTTTAAGCCACCCAGTTAGCCTTTTTGTGCTCTTATTTGGTTAGTGATTGGCCTTATCCATCCCATGGTCGATAATTATATATTACCCCTAATGAGAATAAGTGGCATCAAACCAGAGCTAATTTGAGGGACCCATGCATTAGATAAAGCATTTAGGAGCAGTCTTTGTTCACTTTTAGTACAGGAACAATCCTGGGATAAATGTTGTTTCCTTTATCACCCACCTCTACTTGCTGACATATATCATCCCCACTATGTTACTTATTTTTGCCTACTGTTGTGTTTAGTTAAATAAGGACTGCAGCAGGCTTGATTTGCTGGAATGTCACCACTTCACGGCAGGATGTCTGTCTTGCAACGCATCTCTTGCCACACACACACACATGAATATGTGTCTCTTCATGGGCAGGTGTGTTGTTAATCTGTCCTGCTGTTAGCACAGATGATTAAGGCAATGAACTATTAATGATTTGCTTTTTGTAGTCCAGAGTTTGAGTCTGCCAGCTTTATTTTGCCTACTATATGACACTGAGTAAGTCACTTACCCAAACAGTACTCCAGATCCCCCCCCTGAAAAGGTAACTTGTGTCCAGTGAGTTTACCCAGTTCAATTAATTAATTAATTAATTAATTAATTAATTAATTAATTAATACAGCTGTGTACTACAGTGTGAAGAATGTCATATCAACGGATGCTTTCATGTCATTACCATTTTGCAGTACT
This sequence comes from Protopterus annectens, assembly GCF_019279795.1. Lineage (NCBI taxonomy): Eukaryota > Metazoa > Chordata > Ceratodontiformes > Protopteridae > Protopterus > Protopterus annectens. The sequence continues at coordinate 1,124,912,400 of NC_056744.1, forward strand.
AGGCAGTGTACATGTGATGCTTTTTGGCTAGCTAATATACATGACTGCTGTACAAAAAGAGACTACAATGTTATGGCCACTAAGTACATTGAAAAGCATGGTTTCTTTGTTTGTACCTCATACCTCCATGCTTCTGCATATCTTGCACATAGAGTACATCATTCTGAAAACCTCACTTATAGTATAGATACATCACTATCACCATTGTAACAGTCTGTAAGTTTTGTAAATGATGTCTGCCTAATTAACTGTTCTGCTATAATATATATTATAAATGCACAATGTGGTTATACTAAAATCAGTGAAGTCTAGCAGAGACCCTGGAGTATAGTTCATAGTTCTAAGGGGGTAAAACTGCTTCTTCTTTATACATTTAAATGGCTTACAAATAGCATTCCAAACTGCCAGATAACATGCTTCTCAAAAATACTTCTGCTTAAAACCATTTTGTTTTCTTTTGCAGGGAACCTAACCATACCTCAGTACCTTATCATTATTATGAGCCATCAGGACCTGACGAATGCACAATGTACATCTCCCATGAATACGGAAAGAAGGGAAGCCACCACCGCTTTATTACCGAGAAACAGGTGTTTGCCAACTGGGCAAGAACTTTCAATATTCACTTTTATCAGCCAGAATGGAAACCAGACCTACAACCCACAAATAACACTGGAATCAACTCCAAGCTATGAGATTGAATAAACAATCTTTCATTTGCTGGACTTCTGTGAGGTTTAAAAATCCATGCTGTACCAGAACTGGCAAGATATTCCTGGAGTATAAGGATATCAGCAATTTCTACAATTTATATCGCAGTTGTTTTGAACTCATGTCTTAATAAAAAAAAAACACAATTATATGCAGTTTCTAAGCACAGAATTATTTTTAGTGTCTATTCCAGATTCTGCTGTAAAGTCCTTCATCTGCTCAGACTAAAAATAGCTTGGTCACGTCCTCACAGAACTGTATTTAGTACTGAAATGTCTTACAAGTTCTAGGCCTTATATGTCATGGTGTGCTGATGTCCACCAGTTACTGCTGGAACAATCCAGAATCATAAGAAGGATTCATTGCCAAGATATATGGCACTTCAATTGAGTATGCCTGAGCACATGACAAATGTGATAATATTTTATCACATTTGAATTACAGAAAAACATATTGCCGGTTGTTTTACCTATTCTGGGTGTACTTGGGTACATTGCCAAAACTGTGAAACTAAATCATTATTACTTTTGAGATATCAGCTGCAATCTATATAAGAAGTGATGCTATAAATATAATGTGAATGCTATTGAGCTTAATTAAGCAATACCAGCACACCTTATCCCTAGCATACTATTTCCAGGGTCAAATATCAAATATTGCAAAGCTCATGCATTTTGATTTGAGTGCTGTATTTCTTTTATGTGTACTGCTTCCTGATAACAAACTTTCTATTCAGTGGTCTTATTTCTCTCTTTTCTTTACAAGCAAACATGCAAAATGACAAAAGTAGGAGAAAGGTGCCATCTCAGCCCTTCTCTTTGCAGCTTGTAGCTCATGATTGACTGTTTTTTTCTCATTCTTTCACCTCATTCCATCTATCCCACGCTCCCTTGTATGCTTCTGTTGATGTAGCCTCCTCCACTCATTTCAGTACATCATTCTAAGGTCCCATCACCCTCTGCTTTAAATAAGTTTAGTTTTTCCTTTAATTTGACTATCCTTCTATCCGACTCCTGTCCATTCTATATCCACCCTGCTCAGAACATTCTAGGTTTCCTATAGAATCATAATAAAATGGTAAAATCCTATTATGTTATTATACTCACTTTTTCTTCAAATATTACATGTTTCTTGTGTGCATATCTTCTTCAAATGTCAGCTCTCTGTCCTTCCCACTACGTATCCAAGGCCTCCTACATATACTGTCAACGAGCTTGGATTTGTTTTCCCTTTAACGCTTCTAGGATGGTATACATTGTTTTAAATATGACCCACTTTTATCAAATTCCTATATAATAGAAAAAATATCTGCCTCCACTATATCCATCAACTGTCTCATTTAAACCAGGAGCAAATCACAAGGTTTTCAAACCACACTGTCTTTGACTGAGCCAAAGGTTGTTAATTGCACTCACAGATTCAAAGCATTTTCCTTCTTCATATTAAATGAATTACTACATCTTTATATTCACTGGGCTGTATTTTGTCTACATAGGTACCTGTCCCAGAATGCAGGATAATACAGTTATTTGTATTACACATGGAGTTTTTATAGGTTTATTAGTTTATACATTGGTACTAGGCTAACTGCCCTTATGGGCCATTTTAAGTCAAGCCAATTACCCTGTGTGAGAATCAAACCATGCACCTTGTCTCTGTAAGGTAAACAGCTTAACCATTATGCCAGTCAGTACCATACACTGATATCCACCTCCTTATGTTGCTGATTGAGTTCTTGTTGAAATGTACCCTTGTGAAATCTACATGATATTGTATTTATGTTGTTTTAATGATGGTCTGTGTGCATTGTTGTACATGTCATATGTGTATTAATATTTCCACTAACCTATGTATTTACAGTATATTGTAATATGATGTCAGTTTTCACCTATGTATATGCATTTTCTCTTATTTCGGAGCCTTTCTCCCCATTCCTCTGCTGAAAATGGATACAATTATCCAATCAGCTTTTCCCGGTAAACAAATGTCAGTAGATAAATGAAAAACTTATGTCACACAGCCGAGAGCTACACCAAATCTGACATCACCAGCAAAAATATTGAGCCATTTTTTTTTCAGTCTCCATGTATGATCTGTAATTATACTAAATACAGCCAGTCCAAACAGTGAGTGTTATACTATTTATCTGTGTACTTGTTTTTCATTGGATGGATACCTTCACCACCATTTTATTGGTTCTTTAAGTTTTTTTTTTCCAGCAAGAAATTGCTCTATAGAGCAAGGGTAAATGCAAGATATATATCTGCTTGTGCAGACATTATTGTGTAGCCAACCATCAAGCAATCCTTTAGGAATGTCAGGAGACAGATACACCTGGAGAAAGTTCATACACAATTGGATAGGATATGCAAACACTGCACAGACATTGGAGGAATATACAAGTACCACACAGACAGTGAAACGTCAGGAATGAACACTGGATCTCTAAGGCTTGGATCTTACCAGTGAAGCCATCATGCTGACCTGGTCAAACAGATCATCTAATGCTGATTCCACCATGATGTGTAACATTCTAACCAACACCTTGTGTAACACAGTGCAGTGGCTTTGTTCCATGTATACTACCTCCACCAAGGTTCCTTCATCTACCACTCCTATGATGATTCTTCTTCTTTTGGATTTTCCCAGTTAGGGGTCACCACAGCGGATCATCTGTCCGCTCATGATTGGCAGTGGAGTTTTTACGGTGTTGAGTTGCCAGCCCAGTGCCCAATCTTCCCCAGAAGGCACACACACACACACACACACACACACACACACACACCTAGAGCCAGTTTATAGTGTCCAGTCCACCTACTGCATGTCTTTGGAATGTGGGAGGAAACATCTACCACTCCTATGATTATGTCATGAAAATGCATCTGGCAGCACAATGAAAGTGTCTGTTGTTTGTTTCCATTGGCCATGCCAGTGGTATAAAAACTCATATATTTATATCATTGCCTGTTTTCTTTTTTTTCTTCATTCTAATGTTTTGTGTCTGGAATATCTATAGTCTATTACATTTCTGCTCTTTCACTGTGCCACTTGACCATTCAATATAATACATCATAATCAGCAGTATGGTTTTACTGCAGTTAATTCAGACAATGTCATTTTTCTTAGTAAACAGGAAGATAGTAGTTGACCAGAGCAAACATTATTTTTCTCAAGTGAGCAGGAAGAGGGTAGTAGATGAATCTCTTCTGAACATTAGAGAAATGTAATAAATTCAAACAGTGCACCAGTGTTGTGTTGGCATTCATGGATACAAGGCAGGGATTATTTATTCTGATGATTGTTTTTCAGTACTGATTGCTTGTATGTCAAACAGAGTTAAAAATCCTCAGTCAGTTAGTTGTTTTCCAGTTTGTTCTAACATATCTGGATTCTGAGTGATGCAATTCAAGTTTCGCACCATCCAAAAATTATTATACTTAAACAAAATTTTGTTTAAAGAAATTTGACTCCAGTGATTTATGAAGCCATAGATCTAAAATTCTATTTTTCTAGCAGTATATAAAAGTAAGGTCCAGTAAAATATGCTGTTGTACTTGTTACTCAGAAATTCTGATTGATTTTGTGCGGGTTAGTCCATTGCTAATTAGTTTTATATTTTGAAAAGTAATGCCATTTTGCATTAAAGACTAAAATGTATTTTATAGGTCCTTTGCTTAAATGACAGACAGAACATCCACTTGAAGTGAAGCATATGCATACTAAACTGTATCCCGGCAACACCTTGGCTACTCCCCATTACTTAATGTCCCTTGAAATATTATTATTATTTCAGAGCAGGTATAGAAAAATCTATTTTCTGAAACAGAGTTCTTTGAAGCCAAATCGTACAGAACTGTTCCATATTTTTTCAGCTCTCATTTTAACTACAAGACTACTGCCATGGTGAATTACTTGTTATATTGAAGGTGCATCATTCATTTGAGGAGATTGTAATTAGCACCACAAATATGAGTGGTAAAAAGCAGTTTACACTCGTATATCCAGGCACTTGAGTCAAAGGGAAAGTATTTAATATACTGCACCTCAAATCGTTAAGTGCCATAATTTAAGTATACTAAAGATCTTTGCAGTTATACAGTCATAAGACAGTATTATCTGAGTTTATTGCTAAACACCAAAAGAAATGTATATTAAACAATACCGGTTTAACTGTTGTAGGCTACACACTCAAGTGCGATAACCATTTCTGTGCATTTAAAGTGTTTTTTGATTGCATCTGCTTTATTTTCTGAAAAAAAAAACAAAAAAACCAAAAAATACTTGTTTTCCCACCTTTCTAAGCTAGTATAGTCCAGTTTTCAGGTTAGTGCTGAATTCAGGGCTGTGTTACAAGTTTCTGTGTTTACCCATACCTTACTCCGTTCACTATGAGAGAGGGAGCTTTGAACAGCCTATCTGTCCCTGGAGGAGTGGTTTCAGCCCAAAAATTAGTAGTTTATTGGCCATTTTGGGCTAATTTCTATCTCTTTCATTTCCCTGCTATAAAACCTGCATTTGCATGGTTTTGAGCACCGGGCAGCGCCGGTTAGCTAGGGTATAACTATTCCCGGCTCCACAAAGTCTACTCTTCAATTTTTCCCTTGGAACTAGACAAACTTTTAACTTAAGCACTCAAACCATTCACTTCTCATCCCAGCACTTGCTCAAAACTCATAGCAAGCACTAATAAACCTTAGCACTAGAACCCCCTATACTGTAGAGAAGGACAAGGCTCTCTATTCGACCTTACCAGCCAATCAGTAAAACAGTTCACTGTACCTATCCAGGCATGTCCAAAGGGCAGTTTCAGGTGTACTCTCTGGTCCAACTGGTGAATCTGGGCATTTTGAGGCAATGTTACAATTGCCTAATGTACACAGACAACCCTCTCCTCCTTCCACCAAACACTAATACATGCGAGAGATGCAATTATACAGCCAAACTGGAGGCTAAGCTCTCTCAACCCAAGACTGGACCAGGCAGTCAAGAGGAGAAGGGAATTACTTGCATCACACCACAAGTCTCACATAGACTTATGAAACCAAAACCGGCAAAAAAACACACATAAATACATGAAAAAATACTCGGAAGCTCTAAATAAAAATATGCAAAAGCAACAGAGACCTCCAAAGCAGACATCCAAGCAACCTCCACCCCCCCCAACATAAACCATGAAACACATACTTCACAAAACCAGTGTGCCACACAATCACAGCCCTTAAGGCAAAATAACATATCCAGCACACTAGTAATAGGTGACTCTATAGTCAGGCACACTGATGTCTCACTCACTAGGCTGAACAAGGATAAGGTTACTGTTAGCTGCCTGTTGGGTGCCAGGATCCGCCAGATAACACAAGCACTCAGGTCACTCCAGAACAAGTACAAATATGACTCTGTCATTATCCATGTTGGTGTGAATAACCTGAGCCTTACCTCCCTGGATTACATGAAAAGAGACATGGAGAAGCTCTCTGATCATGTAGCCCAGGCCGGTATGACCCTGACCCTGAGTAGCATCCTGCCCTCACCAAGAATGATACCACTGTATAGAGAAAAAATTATCAATTTCAATTAATTTAATTAGCTAAGCTTCTGGTGTCATTCAAAGGGGATCCAGTGTCTGTCAGCCTGGGATGACATGCTCGACAAGCCACGCTGCTTCGCTAGAGATGGCTTGCACCTGTCACCCTTAGGCTTTTGAATACTGGCCAAGGCTCTTGCCACCCCCATAGTGCCTTTTTTAGGCAAGGCTCAAAAGACAAACCCACCACCGTAAATAGCACAAGTAACAAAAAACTGAGGGTAATGCTACTCAATGCCAGAAGTCTAAACCTCAAAATGCACGCACTCGAGGCACTCCTCAGTATGGAGAAAATCAATATATGTGCAGTAACAGAAACCTGGTTTAAGGGTCCAAAGAGCACCCCAGCACTACCAGGTTACAACTCATACCATACATTTCTGCCACAAACCCTGGACCAAAATACAAAAGGTGGGGGAGTATCAATATTCATCAAGGATACCCACACCTCCAGGTTAGTGGCACAGCACAATGCTTCAGAGATCATCCATATGCAAGTAACAACTGGCAAAACTGCTATTCAAATGATAGTTTGCTACAGATCACCCACCATGTCCCAGGACCCTCACTCCGCATTCCTGGAAACACTGGGAAACATAAAGGTCCTACCAAGCACCCTGATATTGGGTGATTTCAATTACCCAAACATTAACTGGGAGAACTACTCAAGTACAAACTCCCTTGCACAACATTTCCTAGAATTTATAAACTCAGACTCCCTGGATCAACTGGTCAACACCCCCACCAGATGTGACAACATATTGGACCTGGTCATCACCAACATGGGCGAGCGGTGTTCCACACCGGAGGTCAACCACTCGCTGGTTAGATCTGATCATAAATAATCACTCTGGATATCCACATTCCACCACCACCCCCGGTCAAAGAAACCACCATGAAAAAACTCTTCAAAAGCAAACTTCACGTCACTTAGGACCAAGGTAGGAAGTTTCAAAGCCACCATGCTAAAGGATAATGCTGTCCAAGCTGCAAAATTCTTTACTAATGCAGTCTATGGGCACCTACAAGAATGCATGGATTGTGCTGTCTCAAACAAAACCAAGACTCACTCCTCCAAGAAAAGGAAACCAGTCTGGTGGACCTCTGCCATAAACAAGTTGTACAATATAAGGAGGAAACTAGTACAGAAAAGAGTAAAATCCCAAGAAGGGAAGACATCCCTAATCAGTATCAGCAAGAAACTACATTCCCTCATAAAATCATCCAAGGCTAGCTTCGAAAGAAAAATTGCCATGGACTCCAAAGATAACCGCAAGGCATTCTTTAGCTATGTCAAGAATCTAAGTGGCAATTCTCAGATCTGCTCAGAGTTAGTGCAGAATGGCACAAAATACACTGAACCGACTGATATAGCCAACATCCTGGCAGACAGGTTCAGTGCAAACTTCACCCCCCTCTCACCCCCAAAAGGGCCCATAACTATACCAGAAGAATGTAGTGCCCTGAAATCACAGACACTCAGGTTAAAACAGCCCTCTCCAAAGCCAAAAACACAGCATCAGTGGGACTGGATGGTGTCCCAGGCTGCATCCTACATGAGATCAAAGATGAACTAACCCCTCACCTAAACACACTGTTTAAACTCAGCCTCTCCACAGGCTACATGCCCACAGAGTGGCGCACAGCAACAGTTATTCCACTCCACAGAGGTGGAGCCACAATGGACCCTGGGAACTATTGCCCTATAAGCCTGACTAACTTGGTCTGCAAAGCTATGGAGCGCATCATCATGGATCTCATTAACAGAGACACTGGAAACCTCCAAACACTGGACCCTACCCAGTTCGGCTTTGGTAAGGGCAGATCATGCCTCCTAAACCTGGTGGACTTCTTTGAGACAGTTACCAAGGCTTATAGATGAGGGAAAGATGGTCCACACAGCCTACCTAGACCTCACAAAGGCCTTCAACACCATTCCCTACTCAGGTATTATAGACAAGCTCACCAGCCTGAACATAAACCCCTACATCAAAAGATGGGTTGCCAACTGGCTCACAGACAGAACCCACATGGTAAGAGTTGCGGGAGCTAGGTCTGACTCTAAACCGGTTACAGGTGGCGTTCCCCAGGGCTCAGTCCTAGGACCCCCTCCTGTTTGGCATATACTTCTCAGAGGTACAGGCAAGCACAGGAGGACTATGGCTGACCAAGTTCACAGACGACTGCAAACTAGGGGCTATAATTGACTCTCTGGCTAACACAGACATCTTCCAAAAGGGTCTCACTGAGACAGATACCTGGTGTCAAAACCATGGCCTCAAGCTAAATGCCAAAAAGTGCATAGTCATCCCCTTTGGAAAAAACAAAGTACCCACAAACTACCACATAGGTGATACCCCCCTAAATACAGAAGACGTGATAAGGGATCTGGGGACCCAAGTAGATGGTAACCGCTCCTTTCATAATCACATTGCCAAAGTGGTTAGAAAATCCTTCTATGTGGCTCACCTAATCACAAAAGGGTTTGCATCCAGATCGAAAGAGGTCATTGGACCCCTCTATGCATCACTCATCAGACCCATCATAGAGTACAATGCCTCATTTGGGATGTACCTTACAAGACACCTGCAACAGCTGGAAAGACCACAGAAGTACCTCACCAAGAGGATCACTGGCCTCAAGCAGATGCCCTATGCAGCTCGACTGAAGAAACTCCAGCTGTACTCGGTTGCATACTGCCTACTTCAAGGTGATTTCTGCCTGACATACAAGGCCATGTCCAACCCAGAAGTGATGGAAATGCTCCACCTAAAGAAAACCATATCCCGTCGAGCCACATGCTCCAGGGATCTAAACCTCACCACAACAATAAATAGGACATGCTGGAGGGATAGATTCCTGTCACAGAGACTTCCCATGCTCTGGAACAAGATTCCAATCTACATTAGGCAGAGCTCCTTGTTAACCCTCTTCATGAGAAACCTTGACGAGTGAATGGGAAACAGAAAGTTTACCCCAGGGATCACTTCAATGGCTGTGCTGGACAGAGGCACAGGGAACTAAATTAAGGGGGTGGCGAAAGCCAACACACTCCAGCTAGGCTTATAAATGCCTTTGGGCAGATAGCCTAGTACCTACCTATGAGCTATGCCACAGTTAGTCATATGAAATATTTCTAAATGTACATTGCTTTGTCCATCACCACAACACTTAATGCTTTATGAAGTTATCGCATCTCTCCTGAAGTATTTCTAGTAAAAGTTCATTATAATATAATATTACTTAAAGATTTTAACTCTTTACCTCAGCTATTTTATGTATGCTCCTCAAGTATTGTTAATTACTCACAGATGTAATTTATTTTTATAATAATTTAGGAAACACCACAGCTATAGCTCAGCATTTAACAACCTGCATTACTAAATTGTGCTTCATATATATCACCTTATGGGATGCTATTACTTGAAAAGCATTTGCAGGAGTACACATGAATTATCTTACATGACGATGAGAGAGGAATTGTGATCTACTAATGCATGGATAACTGAGTGGCTTTCAGATGAAAACTGACTTCCAGAGTCAAAACATTAAGGGGATGAACACATTTTTATTCTCCCTGGCCAAATGAAACCTTGGAGGTAATTACATAAATCATGTTTAGAGGACTGTGGAGTTTACTAAAAGATAGATATTGCTCCCAATAACTTTATTTTTCTTTGTGGTGTATTCCTCCTGGTAAGCATTATTCCTAAGGCAATGTTTGAGTAATTTGGCCTTAGCATAAATCTAACATTATAATTTGTACACTGTAATTTATAGTAGGGCTTTTGTTAATGCTCTGCTTCAAATCTCTGTCAAAATAAATATCTCCAGATATTTTCTATCATTACCTTGGTAAAGAAAATTGTTAGCCATTGCTAATGGGCTGCATTTGTTTCATAATCTGTTCATTACTTATATATTAGCATACATAATGCATATGGCTTTTTTAAGAGCATTTAGCCATTCCCTAGTTTTGTTAATGTTCTTAACTATTGTGTTTTTTCTACATAATTTGTTTCCAGATGTTATGCACACAGAACATAGGCAAGAAATCATGTTGTAATTAAAAGGATAACCTTACTTGAGCTGTGTTAACTAAATAAGAACACAGATGATCACTGTTAGTAATTAATTTTCCCCAAGACAAGAATAATAAACACTAAGAACAATTAAGCTATTACTATATTAAATGAGGTGTCATGCATTAGTCTTAGTAATACATGAAGTCGTAATTGCAGCAGTGGGGTAGGAGGAATAGAAAGAAAAACTGTGCATACCACCACTGTAATCCTACTGCAGTTTTAAGATATGTGACAGTTTAACCCCATGACACAGGTTCTGATTTATGTCTTTGTATTTATTTTTTCATGTTTATCTTCAGTTGTGTTTGATGTATTGTGATCATCGAAATATTTTCCAAATGAGCTGTTACCAGTGTTAAAACATTGAACATGCATCAGTCTATAAGATAATACTGTTTGAATGACATTTTCATATTTATTTTGAAAATGAAAATAACTAATAAAAATATTGTCTTCATATTTAGTGTATTGTTGTGTGACTCAGTTACCTAATGATTTTGTTGCGTTCGCTGTTATTGTATCATAAAATGCAGATGTGTGATTTGCTATAAACTTTTATCTCACATATATGCTACAACCTACCACAAAGACGCATAGTTTTTCAAGAATAGATAGTTGTGATCACAAGATTGTGAACTAACAAGAAAATAATTGTTTATGAAGGGCACGTCCCCCTGTACTCAGTCACAGCTGAATTATATAATCAAATCTTTAGCTGTTTTATAACGGTAGAAAGATAGTAACTTGTATTTCTGACAAAACTCTAATTGCCTGTCTTCACATTGTAGCAAATTAAGAAAGGAAACCTGTAGTTTGTAAAACAGTGCTCAGAACTATCTGGTTTGACCACTTATACTCAGAACATTCATTATATTCGGACATGCTACATTCCACTTGATGTATACATAAGTCAAACTACAGTTCATTTCAAAGAATGCATTGTGATATAGATCTGACTAAGGCATTTTGCCTAGTAAAAATGAGTGCTATAAACAATGTGTCTGATAATTTAAGAAACAACGTTTACAAAATCATTTCCCTCGATTTTTGTCAGAAGCTAGGTACTTAAATTACCTGATTTAAAAGCCTGCCTCGCAATGTTTCAGAACTTGGATACAGGACTTTCAAGCATTGTAAAATAATCTATAACATTCAAAGATATATTTTTTTAAATTGCATTGATACACAGAAGTAAACTCCAGGCATGATTCTAAAATTAAGCTATTTTTGCACTGTGTTGTAAAATGCAATACTTTCCTTGCGGATTTCCCATCAGATGTTATACTATCTTTTGTCATCTTTCTATTTAATTCCTCCTTCTGAAACATTACTTTCAGCATATGAAGAATCCATCTCCCAAGCCAAGTGTTCTACTACTGCCGTTAGCTCTGTTGTAACTTTCTAAGGCAGCAACTGCATTGTAATTAAACAATAACATAACACTGATATCTCTATAATACAGCAACTGTTTAGTCTAGCACTGTTAGTGTAACACTTCTAGGCATAATAATTAATCACTACGCATATTTGTATTACAAAAGTATAGTAATTCAATTATATTTGTCTTTTTTGTCGTTGTTTTTTTTTTTTGCTTCAACGTGTGTCTAGCTGTTGCCATTAAAGGAAACTGGCTTTAAGAGACTGCTGCCTACAACCAAATATTTTCTTTACAGGTGCTCCAGACAAAGAGACAGTATAACAATAAGTACTCTTGGGAAAGGCTAAATAAGTAATAAAAGCATAAACCAGCATTATCAATTAAGAAACACAACTATCCATATTAGAAAGTTTATATATACAGTACTAAGCAATTCTTGTTTGCTCCATAATAAAAAAAGACATATATGACAAATGCAGTTGATAATCAGGAAACATACATGTTCTGTAGGCTAATGATGTATTACTGCCAAATATGTAACAAATACCATAAGGGTATAAGTCATACAGACCTCTCTGTACTCAAGTACCCAACAGAACTAAGGATTACAAAATGGGGTATGAGTCAGTCCATTAGCAATAATACTATTAGCCGAGTACCTATGTTTAGGAGTTACAGAATATATGGGAGAGTACTAGACAGTGTATCTTCAACCCCAAGTTATGGGTAAATAGTTAAGCCATGCAGGACAGCTGAAGCAACTACCGCATTGTCTCTAGGGGAACATTTAGTTTATAGTGCTTAAAGAACATATAAATGGGTTTCCAAGAAACAGCCTCACATACACTTTTGGACAGATGCATTTGAAGAAAGCTGTTGTTATTGTTGATAACCTGCCAAAATGGGCTGTAACCTCCCCAGTCACAGACAGTTTATACTTATAACAACAAAAAAAATGCAGTCAGCTAAACCCTTGGAATTTTATTTATCCTTTGTTCGCCAGGTTAGATCCAATAGGCCAGTGGAAAGTTCCTTACATGCCCAATATGCTAGTAGCCGTTTTTGGGGAATACTTGAGGTGGTATTTATACTATGGTCAGGGCATTGGGGAACTTCCCCTACTTGTTAGGAGAGTGTTTGTTCTGTTCCTAGTGCAGTGGTGGCCCAGACAAATGGAGGCAGATGGAAAGAGAAAGAGATGATAGAATGCTAAAAGAAATTAAGCAGAAAGCAAATACTGGGACCGGAGAATGTGTGCAGGATTCTGAAGAAATGTTTTAACGAAGCCTGTTTGATGGAGATGAGTCAGCAAATGATGTATGTATAATTATAACCCTGCAGTATAGGAGGGTTGCAGGATGATTTACTTAAAGAAATGATGGTTTAGAGTGAGCCAGAAAATGAAGGAATTGTTTCCTGGGGGCATTATGGAGAAAATACAAAAGAAGGATGCTGAGACAATCCTGAAGAATAGTGCTGATGTGGAAAAGAAAACACGTGGAGAAAGTAAAAGAAGGTAAACATAGAGTAGCAGAAAAGAATGCAGGAAAAAATGAAGAATGGAAGTACATGGTAAGGATTCAAAGTAAAGAAGACAAAGAAGTAGACAGGTATGAAGTGTGGGACAATTTAATAGCTCCTTTGGGTGCAAAATCACATGAGGTAAGAAAATTATTCTTAACAAAGAGACATTTTGTGGCAATGTATTTCAGACTGTTTTTTTCAATGGAAAATTTTTTCTTGAAGAATATGAAAAAAGAAAGACTGTAACCCATGTAGTCTTTTTTGTGATAAAAACATTTAACAGGGAAACAAAAAAGATTCATGTACAATTTTGAACAGAGGTAGAAAGAGAGACTTTGAAAGGATGTTCAAAAGCTTTATGAAGTACTTGTCATTGCAAAAGTTTATAACAAAAGGAGTTTATGGACTGGTGCCTGAGATTGTAATATTTTGTTAAAAATATAAAGAGAAAAAAATTATACATATTACAAGCATGAAAATGTGGAAGGGGATAGGGGTGTTATAAAATACTGGGGTCAACCCAAACATGTTTTTGTGTGTAAAATAAGGACATTTGATAAGTGTGTCAAAAGAAAATGTTATATTTGTGGGGAAATGAGATATGATGCAAAAAATGTGAACTGAAATGTAATAAGGATGACACAGTGGTGCAGCAGTTAGCGTTGTTGCCTCACAGGAAGAGGTTCCCTGATATGATTCTTGGCTGGGGTGCCTTCTGTGTTGAGTCTGCATGTCCTCCCTGCATTCGTGTGAGTTTCCTCTGGGGCTCCAGTTTCCTCCCATGTTACAAAGACATGCTTCTGAAGTATTTCTCCCCAGGCCTCCACTGAAAATTGACTTGTTCCAAGTCAGACTTTCCCGGTAAACAAAGGTTAAATAAATAAATGTAACAAAATTGGATGTTTATGGATGGATTGCAAAACTAAAAATAACTGTAAGGAATAAGAAAAGGGAAGAGAAGAAAATGAACAAGAGGAAATTTTAGAAGAAGTAGAAATAGAAGAAAATAGAGATGAAAAAAATAATAAAGGGGGTATAGAAGAAGGTTCCAAAATAAGTGACAAAGAAGACATAAACTCGAAGGTAGTAAAATGGAAAAAATGCTATTGGTAAAAGGGTAAATGACAGAAAAAGAAAATGTAAGTACAAAAGAAAAAATAAAGGAAATGGATGAAAAAGAATAAAAACAGCTAAATATTGGGGCTTGGTATAATCGTTAAGGTATTTGACTCACAAACAGAAGACACAGTCCCCGGGATTAAGTAAGGTTCCATGCAGGAATAGCTTATTCCTGCATGGAAATGACCGTTTAAGAGAAGCACGGCAGCATGGCATGCATAGTAATGAAGGCACGCTGCCTCTGCTCCTAAATGGACATGAAGCATGGACGAGTGCAGGGGGTGTGTCTGAGAGCAGACACGCCCCTGCACTCAGGAAGTGCTACCTGACAATTATAATGAGCAAGAACGCTTGTAGGAGACTGCATACCTCCTAACTGTACACATCGTCGCAGACTGTCCATATTGCACACCCATACAGCACCCCAATCGTCCTGGCAAATCACTAGGATGATCTCAGGATTGAAGTCGATAATGCATACATTTCAGTTTAAGACTTCAAATCCATCAGAAAACGTATATTAAAACAAATCCTGTTACTCTAGCAACTGTCCCAAGTTTATAAGAGCAATAATGAAAATATGTCCGTAGTTGTACCACAATTTGTCAAGCTTTGTCCAGATAGTTTGCCTGAAGAGGTTGAGAGGTATGGGGGTTGCTAGGATGTCTGCCAAATGTGCAGATGCATGCAGGAATCCACTTCAAGTAAGTGAAACCTGTCCCTTCCAAGAGAAAATAGCAGTAGAGATTTTTTTTTTCTCAAACAGATTAAATTTAACCGTAGGTGTGCGGGTTTGTCCATTGCTTATCTATGCATACTGTAGCTTAAATAGCACAAGAAGATAAATAGCAAGATACAAGCAACTGAAGCAGTACTGCAATAGTGTAGTGGTCAGTGTGCTCGCTTTGTAAGCAGTTATTCCCGGTTTCATTCTCACTATAGTAAATTCCATTTTCCATGTGAAATCACTTCATGAACATTTTTTTTTTGCTGTATAACCTACTAAATAACATATACTTGTGAACTGGAGTACTGCATTAAATGCAGATGTAAAGTGTCATTGTAATAATGTAGTAAAACTCACAGATAAACACAAGTGCCCCATACAGTATATGTACACATGAATCAGGGATATGAAATGAAGGTATAATGTGTAATGAATGATAAATCCATAGAGTGTGCAAATCTACCACTTTCCCAAGAGCCATGTTTCATTTCTGTCTAAATTAGTGTGGGAGTAAGCAGTTTTAAGCAGTAGTAAGTGGGTTTAAGCCAGTGTGCAAGAGGGTAAACAATGCCCATACAGTTTAGGAAATATTGATGCTAACTCTCTGTAAGCATATTTAACTGGAAGTTAGCATTGCTTACCATCACGCAAACCCGCTTACAACTGCTTTAAAGTGCCTTAATCACTCTTTATCCAACAGCCGCTGTTCTGCCCAGCAACAAAATAAACAGCACTTGCAGGTCTTGAACCCAGGACCCTGTACACTATAGTCACAGTAGTTAACAGTAAGCCATCACAGCAGTACGTAATATTGAGGTATCCCCAAACAGATCCTCACTATAGCAAAATCACAATTTGCATGTGAAAGGAATCTATATACAGTTTTATGTTGTATAACCTACTACATAACATAAATATGTGAACTGGAGTACTGCATTATGTCCAGATGTGAGGTGTCATTGTAATAAAGTGGTGAAATCCCCCAATAAACGCAAGGACCCCATACAGTGTATGTGCACATGAATCATGGATACTAAACAAATATATAACATGTAATGAATGATAAATCAATACCAAACAGCAAATAGTGTGCAAATTTAAAATTAAGCAATGCTAAGCATTGCACACACCTGCTTACTAGGTGTAAGCAATGTGTAGGCCATCAAAATCTATTTGCCCATTGGTATACCCCTTTAAGCAATGCCAACCTTAGGTAACCAGGTTTGCCCATAGCTTAGCATTTTCAAAACTGTCCAATCATGGCAAAGTGCAGGAAATCAGCCCTATTTAAACCCCATAGGTGGGAATACATCTCATAACTGATTGCAGCTTCCTTCTGTAGGCACTGTGGCTGGTGTGGGTGAAGGATCGTACTTCTGGGTGCAGCGCTGGGGCATCCAGGAGTCCAAAGTCATGGCAGGACTCCTCATTAAAGACCATGACCAGAGACTGCTGCAGGGCCAGTACCAGGGTTCCCAATATAAAGTGGAAGCCTGGGACCATCTCACCCATGACCTCACCAGTGCCACTGGCATCCCTCAAACTGGTGAGCAGGTCAGGCATCACTATGCTGACCTGAAACGGAGGAAGAGGGAGCTTTTGGATCAGTGGATCCAAGAAGCTATGCAAGGTGATGTCCCAGCAGTGTGTAAGTACTCATTCTACTACCTGTTTAGTAATTGCCAGCTCATGTATAGTCTGGATAGGTATGGCTAAATATTCCTCTTATGTCTCTGACAGTGGCAGCAGAGTGGGCTGTGAATCAGGAAGCCCATGCCTGTAGGCTGCAGGGGCTGCGTCATGAGGCAGGTTAGTAATAATCTTCCATGTACTGTCATAAAAAATCTAAAAGTAGTAGAATGTTGATTGCCAGTATAAAACCTGTATTGTGTATGGCATGTACTGAATAAACCAGACAATATGGCAAGAAGAGTCTCATATAGGTTGTATATAAATAAAAGAGTAACAGCCTGGCAATAAAGGTCTAACTCCTGGACTGCTTGTGTTTACTCTGGTATCATATGGTAATGTAGTGTTGCAATCTCTTAATAGTACTGTTGTATTAAGCACTGTTACCCACACTGTGCTACATAAATAAAATGTGTAGGAATGTCTGTATACGACTGTTGTAATCACAAAAGTCATATTGTACAATTGAGAGAGACTTAGATAGAAAACAGTGAAATGATAAACAACATAATCCAAATAGCACACTAAACTGAAACGTGAAGTGTTGTATTTTTAGCACACACAGCCATGGTTTGAATCCTGAGAGTGGTAGTAAGCTGTATGAAGAATCATACCCCACAACTGTACAGATATTGTCAGAAAGTTCAGATAATTAGCGTAAGTCCCCTGCCTGTCCCCCTGGCAAATCAGTGGGATGATCCTAGAAGTGTAGGCAGCAAATAATAACATACAACTGATTCTCAGACATCATAACTGTCAGAAATATATCTATAAGATCAAACCTGTTACACTAGCAACTCACCAAAGTGTTATGAGAGTAATAAGCAAAGTATGTCCCATCTCCACCCCCATGCTGTGAAGCTATGACCAGAGTGTGTGCAGGAATGGAATGAGACGTATGTGCATAATAATAATTTGGAATCTGGAAATATGTTTGGCAACATTCAGGTAGTGTTAACAAACATTCCCCTCACAGGTCTATCAGATACAAAAACTGTGCCTAGAAATAAAAGATTGAGATTCTGGACTGGTACTGTTTAGTCTGGTATTGTATGGCAGTGTTAGTGTTGCAGTATTTCTGAATAATAAGGTATTACTTGTCACTGTCATCCATACAGTGCTACATAATAAAACTGTCTAGGAAACCCTGTATAAAAGTGTTGTAATTACAAGGTCAGATTGTAAAACCATGGGAGACTTACAGACAGAAATCAAAGAAAAGATACACAACAATATCTACATAGTGCACTCAACTGTGATGTACACTGTTCTATTTTTCACAGACACAGCCATGGTTCAAATTGTGTGAGTGGTAGTAAGCTGGATGCAGAATCATACCCCTCAACTGTACAGATCTGTCCAGAATGTCCAGATAATTGGCCCATATCTGATGCCTGTTACCCTGTTCCCCTGTCATATCAGCGTGATGATCTCTGACATTTAGGCAGCATTTCATATCATATAACTGACTGTCAGACCTGTAAATATTTGGAAAATGTATAGGAAAACAAACTTGTCATTGTAGCAACTCACCAAAGGTTTATGAGGCCAGTAGCCAAAATATGTCCCAGTTTCACCTGCATGTTGTCAAGACACTCCCAGAGTGTGTGCAATAAGAGATGGAGAGGTATGTGCATAACATCAACCTGGAATCTGGGAATATGCATAGAAACAGTCAAGTAATGTTAACAAACAATACCTCCACAGGCATACCAGGTAAGAGGTGTATACTGCAGGTAAAACACAGTTCATGTATATAGTTGTTTACAACCATACCACTGTCCAAACTAAGGCCATAGGGTAGTGTAATAATGCCTGTAAGGTACAGATCACAGCACTGACTAAGAAAGTAATGAGAACTACAGGGATATACAAGTCGTTAATTGACATCTTTCTCTCCCCACCACCATATCTGCAACAATAAACTAAATACACAACTCAATTGGTATGTGTTCAATTAAATCTACTGTTGGGACATATGTCCTATTTGATAAATATTGAAATGTGTTTCTTTGCATGTGCCATGTTAAAATACTCCCACATTGGTGGCATGCTACCATCAATGTACCTGCATGCTGTTGTAATGGCCACTGTGGTTCCATATATGCATGTGTTCTGTTTGCTATGCAACTGTTCCATATCTGGTGTTTTGGGTTAATGGGAATAGCTATGCATGCTATTATAACTAATCCTGGAATGTGTTAACTATTACTAACCCACATATGTTTAAAATTGAAACACCATAGCACATTTGGGAAGGCCGGTCCCAGTGGACCCACCTCTCCCACCTCATCTGGCTGTGGCACCGGGCACCAGCATGTCTGGGGCCCACACAGGGACCTCCTCAGGGGATGGGGCTCGCCCCCCCCCCTTGGGAGCAGGCATGGACATGATACTGTCACCCGTTGTCAGGTCCAGGGTCTAGTGCATAGTGAGCTCTGCAGGGAGTTTGGAGATCTGCTACAGCAGCTAGAGGGCTGCATGGCACATTAGAGGGTCAGCCTGCCCCTCCTACCCAGCCCCCAGCACAGCCACCTTTGGGGCTGTGAAGGTACAGTGGTGACTGCCCATGGGTGGGGACCTCAGTCCCACTGTTACCACTAGGGGGCTCATGGGTTTCCAACTTAAAAACACCCCTCCCCATCCAAGGTGTTTACCCCCACATGTGTCATATACAGCCCCTGTATGCTGTCTTGTCTGTTATCCTACCCAACCTACCTCCCCAAATACACCTACTATTCCTCCCCAACATCCCATTCTCACATTAAAAAAAGGCAATCTGTTCCCCCCAAAAATTCTCGCCCCATACATAGCTGTCCATTTTGCATGTGTCCACTGGACATATGTAATCTGGTATAATTGGCTTCACAACATAGTATTGTTGTCCTTCCCCCTCTCCAAGGGGTATGAATGTCCAAATCTACCTCCAAATCATTGTAAATGCACAGCTATTGCTGTAGAAGAAATGGGCAGCTATGGACCTTCCCTACAACAGTCCTGCACATCCCTAGCTATTTTCCCTACTGTCTTTCCCTCTTTGTGCCCCCTTTTCCCCACTTTCCTATCAACCCTTTTTCTTTTCTTTTAAAGAAACTAGTGCAGGGGTAAGCACTTTTAAGCAGCAGTAAGTGGGTTTAAGCCTGTTTGTGCGGGGGTAAGCAATGCCTACAAAGGATAATCAATCTAGAGGTTAGCTGACTGTAAACATAGTAAAATCAAAGGTCTGGACCAATGATAGGTACCACACAAAGTTGCTGGAAACAGTACCAAACTCAGTTTATTAATGCCACAAACAAAAAATCAATGCATTTCATCTGTTTCCCTCAGATTTCTTCAGATCAAACAGGGACATAGTTTCCACTGATTAATATACACCCATTAATGAAATCAACTGATTAATTCATCCAACATTTAAAGCCACAATGCTTAAAAACATGATAAACACTTGTAAACTCTAGGAATAAATAATGTTCATATAAAACGCTGGCAAAAATAATAGAGTTCATAAATATATATATATATATATATATATATATATATATATATATATATATATATAGCTAATTATATACTAGAATAAAATGATGTATTTGTGAAAATATATAAATAGATTGTAAACTAAATAACTTGTTAAAAATATATAATTCAAGCAACTGTGATAAAAATCACTGAATATGTGATAAATAAGTTGATGTACCCTGAATATATATATATATATATATATATATATATATATATATATATATATATATATATATATATATATATATATATATATATATATATATAAATAACAAACCTTTAAAACAATACAAACATTTTTTCAGTACAAGGCTGAATAAAACTTCATATTTATAATTTAGCTGATCTGAATTTAAGTAGGGGTACCAAGGAAATGTAGTCATTTAGACCTGGGGGTCTATTAGATTCCAAAACTATCTGCCAATAGGTTTCCCAATATTGTAACTTGTGCTCCCAAGGCCCCCCTCTCAATTCTTTAGGGACAGTTTCAATAACAAAAAAGGAAAAGCTGGCATTGGAACATGATAATGTATGTTTATAAAGTGCATTGTTAATGTTTCCTTTATTAAATCATTCATATGTTCATATATTCTAAGTTTCAGTTGTCTTTCAGTTTTCCCAACATAGAAACTGTCACAAACACAAGTAACTAAATAAACAAGGCCATGGGAGTTACAATTACTATAAGTTTTGGCAATTAGTATTTTTTGTCTAGATGCAACAACAATCTGTTCTTTATTAGAAATAAAAGTACACTGGTTGCAAGCCCCGCACTTGTAAGTACCCTTCCTTCTATGGGTAAACACCTTCTCATTTTTGGCAAATTTTAAAATATTCTTGATATTATGTCCCTTCTTAAATACTACTTTAATAGGTTTACCTTTTAAGTTAGGTAAATCAGTAAACTCTGAAGATTTGTCCCATTCTCTTTGCACAATACTTTTAATTTGATAGGCATTGGCACTGAATCCAGTGACAAAAGCTCTGTTCTAGGTAGTATCATTGGAAAATTTAGATCCGTGTTGATTTGAAAAATGAATTCCCATACTCAAAATA
The DNA here is from genome assembly GCF_019279795.1 of Protopterus annectens. NCBI lineage: Eukaryota > Metazoa > Chordata > Ceratodontiformes > Protopteridae > Protopterus > Protopterus annectens. The sequence goes on from NC_056744.1 coordinate 1,124,933,795, forward strand.
GGCCTGTGCTTATTTTCCTACCTTCTGTAACTTCAGCTTTAATGGTGGCTATAAGTTCACAGGGGTAGCCACACTCCGAAAACATACGTTCTAAGACCATACATTACGCTTTATAGTCTGCATCATCAGATGTCATATGACCGATGTGCACGTATTGTCCTTTGACAATACCTTTTTTCCAGAAAAAAGGATGTATGCTACTGAAGCTGATGTAGGTGTTGGAAAATGTAGGCTTTCTGAAAATAGTTGATTTAAACTGATGGTCTACCTTTTGCAAAGAGACATCTAAATACTTAACACTTTTGAGTGTGAGCCTGATAGGTAAACTTGAAAAAATCAGTAGTTTGGTTGAGGTATTTAATGAATTCCTCTAAAAGTTCTGATCCCCCCAACCAAAAAATACAAATGTTGTCAAGAAATCTTGCATATACATTCCAGTATCTGGTGTGGGGACAATTATGAATAAATTTGTGTTCCCATACTGATGTTATAATGTCTGCAAAAGTAGGGGCAAAGTTGGCCCCCATGGCAACTCCACTCTTGACGATAGTTCTCACCCTCAAAAAACAGGAAATTATTTTTGAGCACGAGTTCTGCCAGTTCTTCACATAAAAAGATGTCTGATTCAGTAACACCAGGTTTCATCCTCAAACCTTCCTCTAGCCAAGTAATACCTATATGATGTGGAATGACAGAAACTAAATCTACCACATCTATAACAAAAATAATGTCTGATGAAAAATATTCAAGTTTGACTTTGCTGAGGAATTCCCATAAATCTTTGAGAAGATGCAGTTCCCCACCCCATAATGATGTAAGCTTCCAATCCAGATATTTAGCAGTAGGGCAACTCTTGGACCCCTCTGAAGCCACAATGGGTCTAAGTGGGGGGTCTTCCACAGTTTTGTGAACCTTGGGTATCCCAAAAATGGAAGATACCCGAGGACTGGGATGGTCTAAATACTGATAGGTATCATAATCAATGACTCCCTGATCAAAAAGTTCCTTAAGTGCCAGGTCAATCTTCTTATAACAAATATTAATTTCATTGATGGAAACTTTGGTATATCTAGAGTTGTTGTGTAAAATGGAATGCATTTTCCCTTCATGTATGATTTTATCCATAATTACAATCCCCCCATCCTTGTTAGGTTCCATAATCCAAATATTAGAATTAGGACATAAAGTGTCTAATAACTGTTTATCCCCAGCTTCCAGGTTAGTGGTTGTTCTGAAACATTTAGACCTTTTTTGAATCTCAGCTTCAATAACATTTTCCAAATTCTTAAGTTGGGGATGGATGGGGGATTGCAAATGCTAGGTTTTTGGGAGGATCAATCCTGGTGTATAAATAGTGTCACAAAACATGTTCTGCAAATTAAGCCTTCTTATAAACATTTTTAAATCCATAATGACTTGAGGAAGATTACTTTTAATAGTAGGCACAAACTTGAAACCTTTAATAAATAAATTGAAAAAAATCATCAGTGATCTCAAGACTGCTGTAGGTAAAAATGTGAAACCCTGCTTTGCTAACCACATAGGGATGTTTATGTTGTACAATTTCATTCATTACTGGGGATTCCTATGGTAGTTCCCTCTGTACCCTCACTCCCTTTGTTGATATGTCCCCCTGTAAAAATGGTTATATGTGTTGTTTTTGTTATGGAGTCTTTCAGATCTCCATGGACCAACATCTTCATAAGCATTAGTAACATTGTTACTGGGAGAATCAGGGTTAATTACAGCCTGAAAATGATTATTATCAAAATTAGAATGCTGGTGTAAAACACACTCAGAATCAAAAGAACGATTGTTAAATTTTAGCAAGGAGCACTGCTTGCCTTCCTTATATTCTCTGGTATCCCTATCTAACTTCTTGTATTTTCTGTTCAGTAATTTGTCACAATTTTTGTCAATTTAGGCTTCCAAATCAAAGTATCTACTCTTCTGAGCTTCAACACCAAAAAGTATGCCATTAGTTACACGAGAATTAAGTGTCTATCTGTTTATGTAAAGGTTTCATTTCTCGGTTATTATTATTAACAATGGCCTTTAAAATGTCCAGACCACAATTGTCAAAAATATGTAGCAGTTCTTGGTGGAATTCACTTCAATTGATGACATTGTTTGGATATTTATACACTCTAAGGCCCTTAGGCACAATACGCAATATAATGCATTCATTTAGATAAGCATTATCAATACTAAATGATTTGTACCTGGAAAGCACAGTGTGTAGTTTGTTAATTGAGTCTCTATAAGTGTCCTTTGAAATATCATTAACTGTAGTGGAAGTCAGCTTACAAAAGAGCAGTTTATCTTGTAACCTGACTGTGAACATATTTAACCGGAAGTTAGCATTGTTTACCGTTGCGCAAACCCGTGCAAACCCGCTTACAACTGCTTAAAAGTGCCTTAATCACTCTGTTTCCAACAGCCCTTGTTCTGCCCAGCAACAAAATAAACAGCGCTTGCAGGGCTTGAACCCAGGACCCTGTACACTATAGTCACAGCAGTTAACCACTAAGCCATGACAGCTGTGAATACAGTTGCTTTTCCAATATATCAGTCAGTACACATACTGAATAGTATTGAACAATTGCTGTGACCTCTACAATTGTGTAGCACTTCTTAGTGTTATTACTGTTGCATCATGTATGTTATATCTAAATATACACATATCAGATAAATACGGTGTGATACATCTGGGAAGGTATACACAACAGTAATGTTTCCACATAAGGATATATATATATATATATATATATATATATATATATATATATATATATATATATATACACACACACACACACACACACACACACACACACACACATATGTAGATATAGGTGTACATGTACATACACATATATATTCATATGTATGTATTTATATAAATCTGTATATTGCATTATACATATGGCCATATATAGATCTCTCTGTATATATATATATATATATATATATATATATATATATATATATATATGGATTCCATACACTAGATCGAATTTTCACTAATTGCAGATGACTGCAAACTGGGCACCATAACTGACACTCCATCAGACACAGACATCCTCCAGAGAGGTCTCATAGAAATGGATAACTGGTGCCAGAGCCATGGCCTTAAGCTTAATGCCACAAAATGTATAGTCATACCCTTTGGGAAAAACAAGGTAACCCCTAATTACCACATAGGTGGTAATCCATTAAACACGGAAGAAGTTATCAGGGACCTGGGGACCCAAGTTGACAGTAACCGCTCTTTTGACACTCACATTGCCAAAGTCG